>NC_092183.1:10930000-11012500 GCF_043641665.1 Enoplosus armatus
TGAGTAACAATGAGCACATGTGTGTGTGGTCCTATAAGGAAGCACCCATACAGAGACTATAAACAGAGATCAATGCTATTCTGCAGGAGACCTTGCTCCAGGCGTGTGTGTGCATGCGTGTGTGTGTCCTAGGTGTGGGACGGGCTGGAATAACACAGCTGAGCTCCAGGGGCGGCCATGTTTATGCCTTAAACCCTCTGGTAGACCAAAAAGCTCTTTTTCTCCACGGGTGTGTTTTCATCACTCGCACATCCACACACATGCACGTGTGCACCAACATTCACGTACTATCTCACAGTCTGAATGCTCATCCCGACAGACACAAACGAGCATAAATGAATGTTTTGAGATATTCTATGAATTTCAATGCTTTTACTTCCGCTTGAGATTCTGACAGCAAAATCTGCATGCTAATCATAGGGATGGGAGGAAGAGAAAATCTGTGTGTGTGTGTGTGTGCGCATTGACGGCTGTGTGGGTGATTGGAGTTGTCATCAGCTGGCGGTTGAAATGACAGTCGACTACTGGGCTGCTGCCACTTAGTTGCCATGCGGTACATCAGGAATGACTTGCAATTTTCTAACTATCACTTTCAAAATGGATTCTAATTTTGCTGGATCGGGCCTGTCAGGCAGAGCTGGCATTACTGCTCTGCTGACTGATCCCAAAGGTTGACGTTCAGAAGGCTGACCAGTACAGAAAGACAGTGAAGCCTCTGTTCTGGGATGTGATCAACACGAGAGAAAAAGGATAAAGTGATGAGAAAATGAGTTCTGTTAGTAACAGATGGAAGACGCAGTTGCAAGAAACCTGAAATGCTGGGGGAAAAACATATTTGGGGCTGCTTCTTTTTTGGAGAATTAGCTAGTATAATAGTTTCAAGTTTTGGGAAATACACTTCACCACTCTGGCACAGCATTAGATGAATTAGAAAAGATTGATACCACTGTGATGTCTTTACAGTAAATATGAAGCTGGAGCCAGCAGCTGGTTAGCTTAGCTTAGAAAAAAAAAAATGTGAACAGGGGGAAACAGCTAGCCTGACTCTCTACAAAGGTAACAAAATACACCTATCAGCGGCTCTAATACAGCATATCTCATTTGTTTAATCCGTACAAAGAAAGTGTAGAAACGACTAGTTGCCTTAGCCAGGCTGGCTGTTTCCCCCCGTTTCCAGTATTAATGCTAAGCTAACTGGCTGCTGGCGGTCGCTTCATATTTACTGTACAAATAAAACTAATGTCAATCTTCTTAATGAACTCTAGGCATGAAAGAAAATAAGCGTATTATCCAAAATGTCAAACTATTCTTTTAAATGCAGATAACAATATTTCTTAGAATAGCTACACACCATAATGTCACAGCGATTGATTACATTAAAAAGATGATAGCATTGACATTTAAAATCATCTCTCTAACAAAGCAGGCTATGTTTGTGGTAGTTAGCTATTAAACGCTTTAGTCTAAAATTACTATTAGGTGCAATTTCAGAATGGCACCTGCGTGTCCCTTTAACCGCTATTCAACAAATCTCTGTCACTGGAGAAGCCACTAGCCTGCTAATTTCGTCTCCTGGCTGTACATTAACTATACATTATCCCAATCCATGTGCAAGGTTCATTAGTGTGAATGAAATTACAGCTGGCTGGAAATGAATGTGTGTAATTAGCAGAGGTCTGTCCCAGTAGAGCCACGCAAGCTATAGACGGAGGTAATGGGATCCATTGAAAAGCCATTGTCTGCTACTTCACGGTTTGAGTGTCTTCCTGATGACAAACCTATACTGTCGAGACATTATAGCGCTAGCGTCCTTCTTCCTACGAAGGAGGCGAGCCTGTCTGTGCCGGTCACAAAGACTGCACAGAGGACATTGTAAAAAGAATAACCAAAGAATATGGAAATACATGATTTACATTGGTTTTGGAATGTGTGTTTGTGAGGAGGAAGCTGTGTTTGTTAGACCTCACGCATAAATTACATGCAGAATGCAAGTGTGCCAAAATGACATTTGCTGTGCCTGTCAGCATTGATTACAAATGTGTTTCTCTTGCTTAATTTGAACTTTGCCCTGTTAATCCTTTGGTGATTAATCTTTTTGATAAAACAGCTTTCAAAAATGTGTCTTGACATCAAAGGATTAAAAAACAAAAAAGGGTAAAAACAGAACAAAATGTAGCAAAGATTGTGTAAAGCTAGCACAGCACACAGACAAAAAAGCCACTACTGTGGAAACTAACATGGCTGAAAGTGAAGAGAATTAATTTGCATATGAAAATAGCTGGGCGCTAACAGCACTGGACTGGAAACTACAGCATGACTGTGTGCGCACACGTGCGAGGATGTGTGCATTTTTAGGTTCACTTGCCCACGCCAGGAAATAACCTTACACTCTTTACCCTTCCCATTTCGTTTGGAAAGTCACCCGACACACTCCACCACACACACACCCACACACACACTCTACCCCACCCTTTGACACACACTCATGATGCCTTCATGCATGCACGCATACTGGCTTCAGTGACTCCCTGCAGTCAACCTCCTTCTGCTCACAAACAGCCCCTCCTCTTTCCCTTTTCTCTCTCCAATAACTGACTCCTCCCCTGTTCCCCCCTCCCATGACACACACACACACACACACACACAGAACGTTGCCTAGCCCTAAGCTGACCCGTTGTGTGTACTGACGTCACACACTAGACAAGGGGAGGCATCATTCCAGACAGCCACACACACACACACACACACACACAAACACACACACGTGCACACCAATACACAAACACACACACACACACACACACACACACACACACACACACACACACACAGGCCCCAGCCGAGGGGGAAGCTGCATTCCAGCACAGGCACACAGACACACAAACACACATCACCACGCCTGGCGGTGGGAAGCATGGGGAGCGCTCAGCTGTAGCGGGGAGGTGGGGAAGAGGGCCAGGGGAGGCGAAGGGGGGAGTTTCAGAGCAGGGAGGAGGGAGTGATGGCTCTGAGCCAGTGTTCCTCTGAGCTCAGCACTTCCCCTTTCAGCTCCAGCCAGCCGCCAGTTTGCGTAACGCAGCCCATGCAGCCCTGCCGGCTCGTGCTTAACCCCTTCCTTCCTGGAGTCACCGAGGTCACGCCCGCTGTTCTCTGTTCGCCGGCGCATGCCACATCCTGGCATAAACCCGCCCCTGCCCAACATCCCCTGGCTCAGGCTGTCCCATTATAGCACTGAGCACACTGGCCCTCTACTCATACTTCCACATTATTACCTGACACCGATTGAAGCAGATACACACGCACGCACCACGCACACACACACACACACACACACACACACACACACACACACACACACACACCACAGAGAAATGATACATTCACCAGAAAAGTTAACCTTTTACATGCCACTCTCCTTTTCATTGTAGTGGCCGAACAAATCTACCTACATCTTTGTCTTTCTTCTTAAACACAATGATCATAAGACTGTAAAAAACTAAATAGGTAGGTAGCCTTTTCTGAGAGTGACCTGGATTTACAGCAGCATCTCTCTTAGCAATTACCAAGCAATTATAATCGCCACAGACAAACATGTAGCTCACAAACCAACCACCTCAACACAGATTTGTTTGGATTCTGAAATTACAAAAAGCAAAGCACATGTAATGTGGCAAGAGTAGTATGTGTACCTATTCAGCTGTATATCCATTGACCTTCCGAGAGCTTATGTAGGCCAAAGTGTCCACTTTACCCACAGAGATGTGAGGCCTCGTACATCAGACATGGCGCCTTCCCCCCTAAAAACCCCAATGAAAAGTGTCATAGCTCACACTAACCACAGTAGACACAGTCCACAGCAGAGGGATGGGCAGAGCAGAGGGGGGAGTGAATGAGGGAGGAGGGGAAGTTCTCTCACATTTAATATCACTTGACACGCGTCATCCAGCATCTCTCAAACAGCCGCTGAGCCTGTGTCAAAGCCACAGCCCCGTCGAAGATGCTGCACACGCGTCTACAGGGGCGCACCTTGTACAAACACACACACACAAATACAAAACAAAGGCAACCCAAAGACAAATATCTCAGCCACCTGGCGCCGTGATCGGCGGGCTGCTGCAGAGAACGGGAATAACCCTGGATGAAGACAAGTGAGGGAAAGAGGAGAGGGGGGGAGGGTGCAGGAGAAAGGTTGAATATGTCTCTGCTGAATCGTGGTGGTCGATTCTCTTGCCTGCGGGCTATTCCTGTAAATATTGACGTTGATGTTAGGACCACTCTCTTAAGGATAAGCTATAAAGCAAGGGGGTTAGATTTACTCTGTGCAAACTGTAAGCATCTAAAATCACACGCTACGCTTGGCCTTCTCAGAGTGTGTTGAGGGGAAACAGTGAGAGACTTTCAGGGTGAAGAGCTGCAACCACATGAGGGAACTGAGCTCTCTCAGTAGGTTTACAGATCGCTCGTCTCCCTCGCTCTCCCTCTCCCTCTCTGGATGGTTTAGGTTTCCACTCTCAAGCTAAAAGCAGGCAGCTGACATCAAAACCTTCAGAGAGACCCCTATTTCCCAGAAACGGCTCTCGTTTCATGTAAATAGCTGCCTTTCAAGGCTGCATTGAGATAAATTGCACCCTGCTGGACAAGAGGGAGACAATGTTCACCCTGGAGCCTCTTTTGTTGATATCTGTATGTGTTGCCATGACAACACATGTCTGCCCAGTGCGAGCGTGTATGTACGTGTGTGTGTCTGCATTCATGGGTTGCATTTGTGGGGGCACACACCTTGCATACATGCGAGCACAGAGGAACGCAGGCAGGTCCACACACATAGAAACAAAAATACAAATACCTCTCTCATTCTTTCTCAAACACACGAGCACGGCTGCACAAAAGCTTGCGAAGAATAATACATGAGCGTGACCAAAACACTGAATCAGGTTAGACTTGCTTCCAACTACCATGTCCTCGTGGGAGGCTGCAGGCAGAGAAGTTTATTACTAATCATCCTCACGTTAAAAAGGGCAAAACTAATCCAACTATGACAAGACCTTTTCCAAAACCCACCAGAGGATCATATGTGTCCGGTCAACTGGGAATTAATCTGCTGGAGGGACGCAATGATGCTTGAATTCATTTTAATACAAGTGGGTTAAAGATGCCAGTCCTCCTATGGGATCACCATTGCTCCACAGACAGTAGTTTCTATCCATCTAACTTTGTAAAGGAATTACTGTGATTGTCTGCACATCGCAAAGCATATCCACATTGTTTGATCAAATTTGCTCAAATTAGCATTTTCACAGATGACAGAAGAATAATCACATTCGTATGCAATTACGCTGATTATGTCTCTTCAGAGACTTGAGAAGTAAAGGACTATGTCACCTCTGAGACCACATGAAACAAAGGCCAAGTGCTTTGTTTATATTTTACCACGTGTCCGTACTTTGAGATCCTCATTACGTTCGTTTGGGATGCCAGAGTGCCAAAGGAGGCAATGACAGGGGGTTTAACGGGGGGGGGGTGTAGGGCACAGCTGAGGGGTTACATGCCCAGCACCATAGCAACCGTAAAGGGGGTTGAGGGTCTGCATATTAATCATAAGGATGGAAAAGAAAATGTGTGCATGTGTATGTGTATGTGAGAGAATCCCCTCCCCTGGGCAAGTCAGCATTCACCCATGAAGTAGGTCAGTGAAATTTGCCCAAATTAGGTCAGTGGCAGTCAATGGGGTGCCATCCTGGACAAGAGAAAGAATAAAAGGGAGAGAGAGGGAGTCTATAAGGTTAGGAGAGCAGAACCAAGCGGCTTACTTCATCTTAGCTTTTGCACTTAGCTAATTACTGTTGCTCTGGTCCATACACACACACACACACACACACACACACACACACACACACACACAGACTCCAAACACACCCAAAAAAAAAGTCAGTGAGGAACCAAAGCTCCCCCAAAGCAGAGAGTTCTTTACAACTTCAAGCCGTCACTTTTTCTCTACTCAAACATCCCTGGTATCAGAATCAGTGCGCATCAAAAGCCCGTTTTGATTGAAAATGCTTTTGAAAAGCAGTCCGATTCGGTTACAGTGCTTAGGTCTGATTATTTAGCACCCCTCCTCCTCCCTCTACCCCCTCTAGCTGTTTGGACGGTAGCTTCTTTTGTCATCTGCCTCTGTTTCGTCTAGCTTTTTCCCTCCCTATTTTGAAGAATCCACATCGGGAGAGAGGTTGTTGTGCGTTGTTGCCAATAAACGGCGGAACACAGGAACCTTTGAAGTCGGTGGCACGTTGTGATTTGCTTTCATCGTCCCGCATCTGTCAGTCAACAAGAGAAAACGTGACTCCAAAAGGAAACTTTTGCTGCTTTCCCCCCAATTTCCTCTCCACACATACACACAAAACCAAAACAAAACAACAGAAAATGACAACAAAGACAGCAAGAACGACAAAGGCTGTATTGGGCATTAGACAGACAGGGAGTGGGCTGAATAATAATCTGTGAGGAGTTGCGAGGTGTTCCAGAAGATTCTGATGTCGCCTCGACTGGTGCAGACTAACTTCTTCTTCCTGCCTGGGCTTCCTTGGCCCACTTCCACACAAAGGGTGTGTGTGTGTGTGTGTGTGTGTGTGTGTGTGTGTGTGTGTGTGCATGCATCCCACTGTAGCTGTGGGGTGCTCTCTGAACTTTAGTCTGTCAGCCCTCTGTCGCTCATCTCAGTGCAGTTGGGTGTCAGAGAGGAGGAAGAGCATTGACAGGTGTCTTCTGAGGGCAACGTCTGTTCCGGAGAGTGATGGCAGAACCTGGGCCTGCACCTAATCACACAAGCCTGCAGCCTCGCTCTGACAGCCACAGAGGTTGGGGAGGGGGGAGGGACAAAGGCTCCCTTCCCTGGGCAGCGATCAAACTCGAGCCCCCGGCTTGCCTGGAGATGTGACAAGGCCCACTTCCCCTTTCGCTGCTTTTCCCCATCATCCCCATGCTGCCAATCATGTGTCATATGCTTCACACTCTCGCACGATGCACGCGTTTGTGTGCTGAGCGTATGTGTTTGTGCATGGGCTGAGCCTGTCTACACAAGTTAAAGAGACGTACTGAAGTGAGAGTAGAGGAGACAAGGAGACACACAAGGATACACAGAGCTTCACAGGAAGTGTTGAGCCAGAAATGACCAAATGTACAAGCCGAACGTGGCTCGGAGTAAAGCAAGCCACAATGAGTTACAGTGACTAACATTACTAGCCAGAGAGAGAAAGATGCCTGGCTAGAGAGGCTGGGTATTGGAGCCAGAGAACTGAACTGCAGCCAACCTGGATGAGGCCTCAGTCCAGATAAGTTGGGACAGTACCAGGGGCCCAGCTACAGCCCGTCAGAGCGGGGAGGAGGGAGGAGGGGGAGCAAGTGAATTAGCAAGAAATACAGAGTGAAAAAACAGAAAAGAGAAAGAGAGAGGGCAGGCTTATAGGCACAACAGAGAGAGAGAGAGAAAGAAAGAGAGGGGTTTTGAGGCTTTTCAGCTCCGAAGTGGGATGGAGGGGGGTGGTTGGAGGGAACTGCTGAGAGTCAGGCAGGGCTGGAGCCGAGGCACAGAGGCAGGGCCAGGGCTGAGCTGGGGCTGCTGAGAGAGGAGCCAGGGCTAGAGGCCAGAGGAGGGATGGAGGGAGGGGGGGGCTGAGAATAGGAGGAGGCTGTGGCAGAGCTGGAGCTGGGGCCGGGGCCAGAGCCAGGGGCCCCAGCTTTAGATTTAGTCAGCTGTTCCCCTGGCCAGCAGCTGGAAGGAAGTAGGAAGAGAGAGAGGGAGGAGAGGTAGCAGGGGAAGACAGCGCAGAGACTTCGGGGGAGAATTTTAACAGAGAAGTGGAAAGTGAGAGGAGATGGAGTAAGAAAGGGAAAAAAATAGCATGTCGATAGAGAGGGAGAGAAAGAAGAGAGACGGGGAGAGGGTGGTGGTGGTGGAGGTTTGGAAAGAGGACAGTGGAAAAGCCATTAGATTCCTATGAGAGAGAAAACAGCGCTGAGAGCAGACATACTGACAGAAGGTGGTTAAGGCTCACTGGCTTCGCAACCACTCTTCCCTTCCTCCCTCGCTGGTCCTCCTGCTCCCTCATTCCTCTCTTCCATCCCTCCATCCATCCCTCCATCCTCCTCCATCCTCCTCCTCTCCTTCCGTCACTGGTGCGCTATTCTCTGGCTACCTCCTTCTCAACCACTTGTGCTTCAGCAACAGCCCTGCTATTCATTACGCACGACCTGCAGGCATGACCCTAAACACACACCGAAATCCCAAACAGGTGCCCCACACACACACACACACACACACACACACACACACACACACACACACACAAACACAAACACACAGACATACACACACAGCAGCAAAGGGATCACACATGACTGAAGGGGGGAGGAACGCAGGGAGTGTAGACAGAAGGGCTGAAGTGAGAAGAGAGAGCTCTCTGTGGCGGCCTGAGAAGCACTGCAGGAGGAACAACAGGGAAAGAGGGATGGAAAGAAGAGAAAACATTGAAAGGAGGACAAAAACCCCCCGATGTAATCAAAGCAGAGCGCGTACATGCTTTGTTTCCATAAAAGTGGTGAAATGAGATTTGGAGTAGGGGAGCGAAGGGCGAGGGTTTGCCATGGGGCAAGCAGCCACTGCTAGCAAAGCACTTTATGGCCTATTATATTCCATTCAGATGGACCAGGCGTCTGGGATAAAAGCATTTAGTCTGTGTGTTAGTGAGTGACTCAGCACTTGGAGCCTTCACAGGTGGACCCCCCCATAGCTACACAATGCATATCAATGAAGTGGCCTACTCTATGCATATGGATTACTCATTCCCACACCTCTGCCTCTTTTTTCCCCTCTCCTTCTCCTCCTCCACCACCATCTACACCACCTTTTTCCTCCTCAACCTTTCACACTTCATTGTGGAAACCTCTCTGTTGATTATTTCTCTTTTTAGCTGGATTGAAGTAATTCCACCTACTCTTCGATATAAAGGACTTGATCAGGGCAGTATCCAATAAGGGAGGGAATAAGAGGAGGTGGGAGGGAATGAATGGGAGCGGTACGCTCCAAAAATAAACAAAAAACCTGACAAATGCATCCCACATTTCTTACATTGCAATTATTATTCGACTTTTCCTCCAAATTAGGGGGAGACATTTTTGTGCATGGCTGGAATAGCCGGCCCACCTCTACTCTCCCTTTCCCACTCATTTAGTATTGAGACGGTAGACAGCCCCCCCTCCCCTTTCTTCTATTGCTTTTTCTCCATCACTCTCGTGTCTCTCTATGGCTCTCCCTCCACCCATCTACCCTTTCCTCTTCGTTCTACCTCTACGCCTCTCCATCCCCTTCTCTCCTCCCCTCGGTGGTGGTTAATGGCACAGGGATCCAGCATGGAATATAGATCAGTGCGAGATGGATGGGGCACCAGGAGCTCCGGCCAGTCCCGTAGGTCCCAGACCAAAGATTAACTAAATATTAGCTGACAGGAAGAGAGAGAGGCAGGGACACAGCTGCAGCTACTAGTGCCACTGCCGGCAGAACAAACGACAGAGACTGTTTTTAACCCCCTTTGCTCTCGGGAGAGGGAGAGACACATGCGATAAACACACAAGAGATGCAAAAAATACACACAACGTGTTGGGACATACATACTGCTGTGCACGCGTACGCACATGCTATCAGAGGCACCCTGGGAGAAGAAGTCCACTAATCACATTCTCTCCTCCCCCTCTCTGTCCTGCCAAGGCGGATGGCGAGGGGGAAAAAAAGGAATAAATCTTTATTAGGCGATGTGTCCCTGCTTTATCGATCGCTTCGCTCCTTCCCTCCCCTCCTCCCTCTCCACCCCCCTCTTTCTCTCCCCTCCTTTTGTTATTTTAGGCGTGTGTCTGCCATCCAGTCCAATTGAGTCAGGCTGTACATCAGAGAGGACCATTACCCATGTCTCCCTGGGCTGGGTTGTCACTGGCTGTGAGGGGGGTAGGAGGTGAGGTGATGTAGCCACCCAGGAGGGACAACTAGCCAGCTAACAGTTAGCCAGACAGCCAGGCAGACAGACAGGCGGCCAGATAGTAGGTTTTGGGCAAGAATGCAGACAGACCGGGTGGCAATAACACACAGTGGCAGACAGTCATCCTCAACAATGCCAAGTAACAACAATGGTAGATCTGTACTTCACCTACACTCAAGTTCTGTATGGTTCTATGAGCAGAACATGGCATAGACACAACCTGATACATAGCTAATTTCCCACTACCCACTAATGATAAAAAGCAGTCACAGCTTTTTTTTCTGACAAAGGCTTACTGCAAACGATGCATCCCAAAATACCCAGATTCAAACCCAGCAACTACAATGCTCTGTAAAAAAAAAATAGGGCTGGGTATGGTTTCAGTTTTTCATTGCTAATGCTGATACCCTAGTTTTAGTTAAGATATGAAAGTCATACCTTACTTTGAGAAATAAAGGCATCATTTTCAACACAGTCCCCTTTTTTCAAACAAATGAAGCCAAAGTTATCAGATGTTCAATATTGTCCAAACACAAGCAACCGAACACACATATAAAACACAAAATTTTGTCTATAATTGGTAAAAAAAAAAAATATTGATTTAAATCAAGAACGAAGCATTCAAAGTGTCATTGAGCAAGACACTGAGCACTGAACTGCTAATTGAGCGCATCAGCTAAATGACTAACATAAAAAGTAATGACACCAGATGAATTTCTGAAGGGCATAGCATGCCGAACCTTGAAAAGATTCTAGGATGGTCCTCAATACTCGGAAAACATAAGGGTGAAGATCATTTACAAACTTCAGAGAAAGACACCAAATAGCAAATAGGCCATGTCCTGGTCCTCTCCTAATTCCAGAACGTGGTAAACAGAGTGTCTAAATGAAGAAACAGTGATAGGTCTGGATGCAGACTGCTAGCACTGAGCGAAGCACAGAGAGCAGGAGCTTGCTAGCCGGCTAGCCTTCCTTTGGGAGTTCAGACACAGGAAACACTATGGAAACATGCTGTATCTAGATAGGGGCAGTGTAAATAAGATATGAGTTTCTATTGCCTGGCTTGGGAAATGAAACTGGAAAATTGAGAGGGGGAGAAAAAGAGATCATGAGAGCTTATAAACACAAGGAAGGAATGCATGAAAGAGAAGAAGGATAGGCACAGGTATGGAGTGATTAGGAATAGAAGAGCAAGAAAATAAGACGACAGGACGATAAAGGGCAGGAATGAGGTAAGAAAAAAAACCAAGCAAGCAAGGAAATGAGCAAGAAAGAAAAAGAAAGAAGTCCTTCAAGATAAAACTCTTTAGAGGGACAAACTAAATTCCATAGTCTGTTGAAAGCCTTCCTCTCCTTCCCTTTGAATGTCTCTCATTCTCTTTATTTGTCTGTCTCTCTGTCTCTCAGGCCTGGAGAGCTTTTCTAGCTCTATTCAGCTCTGCCACAGAGCAGTGAATGCATGTCTCACATGCCACACAGCCACGACATCGTTGGACCAGGCGCAGCCAGGGGTACCTCACACTCTCAGGACCTCCTCCTCTGCATAGCTCACACGGCACTTGAGCCTCCCGGACAAGAAGAGAGAAGGGGTAAACTCCCCCTCTCAATCTGGCTCGGATTCCCAATTGTTCCACAAAAGGACAAACACAAAACTGGGCTTATACTATGTCCCCTCTCGGACTGATCTCTCAGGTGAGAAATTGCTTACTGGAACATGCAAAAGACACATTCAATCAAGCAAGCAATCTTTTCCTTTGGTCAGGTGCTGTTTATTGGAAAACAATAATGTGAGCATGGGCCCGTCTTTCAAGAAGAGCAATCGGCCACTGGAGGGACAATCTGACCAGATTGACCTTTGACTTTAGTAAATCCCTGGGGGTCAAGTAAAGAGGTCAACACTGGGCCAGCTCAATGCTGGGGGAGGGACCAGTCGATGAGTGAACACCTCTGTCGGGGTGTGTATGTGTGTGCAATAGGGGTCAGAGGCAGGTAAACCCTCATCCTCTGCTGTTGTTTATTCTAAGGCGCCAAGTCGCTGGCACCATGAGACGAGCGTGTGTGTCTTAAAGCATGTGTGCAGAAGCTAGTGTGTGTGTGTGTGTGTGTGCAATAGTGGAAATGGGATAGGGTGGGAATGATGACAGACGGGAATGTCATCCACCCTCTTATCATTAACATACCTCACCTTTATTCAGCCTGACACACACACACACACACACACACACACACACACACACACACACACACACACACAGCCATAAACATGCTCATTGAGCCATTAACACACAAAGTCACACACGCACATGCTCATATTCACACACAGATAAACCAAGTATTTGGTGGAGAATATGTTTGTCCAGGAAGCAGCTTGAAGGGGTAAATCAACACTCCACTCTCAAACCAACTAATTTACAATAACAAGAGTCAAAGTTAGTTTGTCACAACACAGCCTCTTCTCGACAGGCAGAGGCTATGGTAAAAGTTACTTTAATGTAGAGCAAGCACTATGAGCGAAAGTAGAGATATTCTTTGCTATACCCTTCAGTTTTCAAAAAATATTGCAAAAATATTGCCTTTAATCTGGGACAACAGCAGGTAACTTTCTACTCTCTAAGCAAAGTATACAGTGATTATGTGCGCATACACACACACACACACACACACACACACACACACACACACACACACACACACACACACACACACACACACACACAAATCATTTGTTGCCTTTGGGCTGATCCAGAGCTATTTGGCTTCTGGGGAGAAACAGCTGTTGACCAAACTGCACAGAGAAGCTCTGTTCTGTGGCATCAGTGAAAGCATGTGTAGTCTTTAACATGTATTCTCATACTTATGTAGTAAATGAACACACAGACAGAGTATACATACATTGAACCTTCCACTGCAGTAAGCAGAGTCTTGGACTGCTTTGTGCTTATTTCAGCAGCCCATTGGTGCAAAGAGGAATTCATTAAAAAGAAAAAAAAGTGAAAGGGAGCATCAGATAGGAGATCGCTGAGTGCTGCATTCCCCTGTTGTTATTATTGCCAAATCGAAGAGAGAAGGGCGGCTGGTAATAAAAGTCATTAAATGAAATAGAAAAAACAGCCTTTAATAGGGCCTTGTCGTTGTGGATTTAGTAGCCTTTCTATCGCCTGCTCCCTGTGCTCACAGAGAAGAGAGGGGCAGGAGCTCTGTGGAAGGAGCACTGGATTCCTAGACAGAGTCAGCCAGCCGAGGAGCTGTGCTGACGCACACCCAGCAGCCACAGTCTGGGACAGGAGACAAGTCAAGCTGGAACGGGGACTGGGGCAGACGTTAGAGAGCTCACGCTGGAACTTTATTACTTTAGCTGGTTTATTTTAACAGGGGCAATGCTGATCTTGTACATTGAGCGTCTCTGAAAATGGGCCAGTTTTAGTGTGCGGGGTAATTTCTGAAGCGTGGTCTTTGGGCAAATTGGTAATAGGCCTGGGAGTGTGGCAGATGCAAGGTGGCTAGGGTTGGAACTGGGAATGGTGATTTAAGAGGGGCAGGGAGGAAACAGCTATGTCTGGGACCAGGAATGGGACTAGGCTGGCTCCAGTCAGGTGGAAGGACTGGAAATAAGGCAGACAGAGCTAGCTTGAGATGTCTAGTGGTACATCTTGGGTACAGTCTTGGAAATGTGAAGAGCAGGAGACCATTATGGCTGGGTGTAGAAGATGGAACATGGCTGGCTAGAGGAAGTTATGGTCTGTGGTGGGAATAATCTATCTAGAGGCACATCTGGGTCTGAGGATGGCTTGGTTAGAGTTTGGAGTTGGGGCTGTGACAACCATTGGGACCTTCTGGAAACTTCTGACATGCTGGGAACATGACAGGGCTAGAAAAAGAATCAGTGGTCATCTATCACTCAATGGATACAGCACGGCATTGTCAGGGTTTGCTTTATGGGTTCAATCCTTGAGGGGGCCACCCAGACTGAAAAGTGGCTTACTGTCTGTAAGTAATCGAAGGCGGAAATTGAGCCTGTGCTGAAACTCATTATGAGTAGAATGAAAGTAATTATCATTTTAACACATTTGAGATTTACAGTGATGCTTACTCTAACTTCATCTTGCATGGAAGATATTCTACGCAACTAGAGATAAATAGAAACCCCTTATTGCCTGGACAATTTGTAAATCCAGATATTAGCAATATTACATAGCAAACGATATTAAACTGGAAACATTAAAAACTATATACAATGCACAATCTTTTGCCAACACAAACATCTGTGCAGCCATATTTGCATGCACTCACACAGACACACTCACACAAAGACTAAGCTAACGTGTTTCCATTACGCGACAGCTGAAATGTATCCTATCTTCTTTCCATTCAACCAACATATTATGACAAAGGCCCGGAATCTGCTCCTCTCAGTCTCTCAGATACACACAGTCAGAGAGAGAGCACTTTCCCTAAAGACTCTTCACATGGATGTGGTTGCTGCCTCTCTCTCTCTCTCTCTCTCCCTCTCTCTCTCTTGGACAGCCATTTGTTTACACTAGCTCTAGGCTCAGCCATGTTTCCATGACGATACAAGCCCAGGGATAGTCACATGGCTGAGGCACCGGATCCAGGATCACTGCTCCTTCAACAGTCTCACCTTAGTGCTTGGCTAAGAAAAAAAAAGTAGTCTGATTATCTGACTTTAAGGTTTACTTTCCCAGATTCGTCAAAAAAAATAACCTCTCCATAGCTAATTATTTAGAATAACATGAAACGTTTTTTGGGGGAATGTTTTTCAAAAAGTCCTGAGTCATATTGTGTCAGCATCTCTTTAAGTCCTGAGTCACAAGTTGAGCCTTTTTACAAGATATTCACACAGGAAAAACAGCATATTCAGAAGCGTTCTGTCTCTCTCTGTCTTTGGTGGTAGGCATGTGGGCTCATTCTCGACGGGCATTGTAAAAAGATAAAGGAACTCTCTAACCTAACAGGAAAATAAAACCAGATCCACCCACATGAAAAGAAACAGCCCACACACAAACAAAAAGAATAAGCCCTCACCCACCAAAAGCCCAGCTCAGCCTGATAGCGTCTCGCAGACAACATGCTCATGCAAGATTTACGTTTGGTATCTTAAATTCTGCACCTTCGTGGACAAAATGCTTGAAATGTCGACGTGGGTCCTCAAGAAGCCCTTTGAAGAGCCTTGTGAATTCTTAGTTCAAAAAAAGAATGTGTGTGCGTGCATGAGTGTGTTCTTGCACAAACATGCTCAATGTTACTCCACCTTTGTAAGTGGTACAGATTTCTCCTTGGCATTTGGCTTACTGCTTTGTCACACAAACAATAACCTACTAGTGTGTGCAAATATTCTTTGTTGTTTTATCAGCCCCTTTGTTTTGTGGGTGTTGTCCGTGTCTAGGTGTTGTATTATTGTAAATTATGTCTGATATTGTCGCGGCTCTGTCTGAATGCTAAGCACACGTGTGATTTCAAGTCAATAGGAAGTGACATATGGTGCTACAGCTCCCCTATTCACACACCTAAAGTGCGCTAAGCATAAGGTTTAGGAAAGTCTGTGTTATGATTTTCACCATCTGTGTTACAATAAAGGAACAGGTTAAAAAACAGGGAACCACCAGCCTGGTTGTTATTTCACTGTTTCATTGACATCATGATAAAAAGAGGGTGAGAGAGAGAGTAGATGACGCAGAAACCTAATTAAGATTCTCCAGAGCGTGAACAAATTAACCTGAGTTATGAGCATGCAGAAGCACAAGACAGACACAGGCAAATGCGCGCACACACACACACACACACACACACACACACACACACACACACACACACACACACACACACACACACACACACACACACACACACACACACACACACACCAATTCATTCTCCGAAATAGGTGGAGCATAGGAGGATGACATTCACACTCAAACAGGCATGACTGCCATGGACATTCAGTGATATTTTAGGCAGCGGAAAGGCAAAATATTATAGGCTATCTAGTCCAACACCACCACCATGGAAAATACACCTAAAATAGGCTACAGGATATGCATATCTACTTTCATTCTTATTGAATTTAAAGCAGCCTCAACAAAGTGTCCACCTCATCACTTAGATTTGGGGCAGCAGCATGACAAAATGACATGTAGCTTCATGTGAAAAATTAGTCTAACAAGGAGAGCTGGATAAATAGGCTGTAGCATGTAGCCTACGCTAATGACATTGCAGAGAGCGACATCTGCCAGGCATCAGTATGTCACTCCATGGGGACATGGGGCTTACGGTAACAGGATAGTAAGAGTGAGGTGGTGGTGTGTGTGTGTGTGTGTGTGTGTGTGTGTGTGTGTGTGTGTGTGTGTGTGTGTGTGTGTGTGTGTGTATGGTGGTGGGGGTTATGTTTTTTTTACCTCCTGGCACAAAGCCCTGGAGGCAGAAGGGGGGAGGGGGTGTAGTTAGAAATACGGGGATGAGGGGTCAAAGGGAGGAGGAGCAGGACAGTACATGTCATAAATGAATGAGAAGAGGGGATGAACTTGACCCAGACTGGAGGACTAAAACAGGAAGGAGGGTAATGAAGTGCAAACATGCTTTGTCATGCCATGTTAGAGCCATAGGATTAGAATTCTATAATTAGAGGACGGGGCACCATAATACTAGCCTTCCTTTCAGCATGATGAGCTGCCGAGTCTAAATTACACAAGGGGGCTGGAGAGCAGATGCTGTGATCAGAACAGGCAGTTCTGGAAGTTTTCTATATTCACCGGTAAATTATGCTCAGTTACGGCACGGTCTGATTGACAACCTAAAGAAAATTGAAACTTGGCACATCAGTGAGAGATCAGTTCATGACAATGTAATTTTTATGACAGACAGCGGTTGTTATGGGACTGTTCTCCGAAGCAACATGCATATTCCATTTTGTTCATTTGCAGTTTTTAATGTATTATTACACACAGAAGCTTTTCATACAGGTTGAGGTCAGGTATGTGTTCTTCTACCTGGTCAGCGGCTGACAAATTCATCACGGATTCGACAGTACAAAGAGTGCAAGAGGGCTGAAGCTGGGTTGTTATAACGGGGCTACAACAGGAGGAGCAGTGGACTGCTATATAACACTTGCATTCATATGTGAATATTTATCTCGAAGGCTGGCATTGGAACAGATGAGCTCACATGGGAGAAAGAACAACCCATCCATCTCACTCTCTCCCCATCTCTGCGCTTCATTCTTTACTTTCATACGTCCCCTTCTCTTGCAATCACCATTTCAATGCCTCTTTCCTCTTTTGCATTTTCCACCCACTTTTTCCCTCTAGGCTTCCCCTCTTTTTCTTGATATCACCCGATCTATTGCTCTTCCCCTTAAACGCCACCCCCCTATCCATTCCCTCTGCAGCACTGATGTATGGAAAGAGATGGAGGAAAAAAGGAAAACGCACGTGATTAATGTCTTTGAGAAAAAGATAAATAATCACAGGAGACTGGGGGCTGGTAGTTGGCCTTAGGGGAGTAAATATGGAGAGTTTTATAGCTGCTCACTTGGGAGAGAGGGAGGTGGAGGAGGAGATGAGAGGGGGAGGAGAGGAATACAGCGACAGCAGATCCATTCAAGTATATTAGCTCCCCCCCCATACACAATAACCTCCACATCTATCCTATTGCTCTACTGTCTTTCATCATCAACATTGAATCCCATCCCACAGATAGCACACACACAAAGCCATACACGCATGCACGCTTGTGTGCACACACACATACACACCCTGACAACCACCCTGCACTTTTCTTCCAGGCCAGACCCACTGTATGTGTTTGATGGGCCAATACATGTGGTGTGTGATGTGGCTGACAGCCCCCTCCCATGCTGCCCTGCTTTTAAGCCCTCATCCTCCAGTGGCTGCCTGTCCCCTGGAGTAGATTGCATCTTTTATTTATCATTTTCTCTTCCTTGGCTTTATTTTCCCCAGCTTAAAAAAAAAATTCTGGGGCGAAAATTGCAATCAGCATAACATGCCCTCCTCCTGCTGTGTACTCGCCTGTCATCCTCCACTCTCTATGAGCATGCAGGATGAGACTGACAGCCCGTGCAGACGAAGAAGATACACACATGCACACACAGATGCATGCACAATCCCCCTCTGTGTTTATCAAACCCCCACACATACTCTTTTCTCTCCCTGTCTTTCACACACACAAAAACACATGCGTGGCCAAAGAAAATGACCCTGTTACCCTCATTGTCACTATTTTCCAAAGCAGACGCGTACATATCTCCTCAATGACGCCTTATACTATTTTACCCCGTGCTGAGTGTTTAGCTTCTCAAAGCCCCAAAAGAGTGAGCACATAAATGAGTCTAATGCTGGGGAATCTGGTAAACAGGCCAGAGAGGGAGGGAGAGCTGCCTGCCTGTCTGCCTGCTCCATGGCTACTATTGTGCACTGCACATTCTCTGAGCCCACAAGAGCTGAAGCCATCTCCACACAGATTCTTTGGAGGAATAGTAAGCCAAGAAGTGAGAGAGGGAGCAAGGGAGAGAGACAGAGAGGGTGAGGGAGGGAGGAAGAAGAAGATCATGCATAAAATCTTGTTTGCAGAATGCATTAAGATTCAGATGAACTGGGGAGGTTAATGGGATTAGAATCCTGAACCGTTTCCAAGGGTGGGGAGTCGGATTGACAGCTGAGTCTATTGCACTGACGATTGCAGTGAAATATTGTGGCTCTGGCAAAGGCAGCCAGCCAGGCAGGGAGGCAGGCTGGCAGGGGGTTGCTGAGCCTACAGCACCTCTGTTTACTCCAAGCTTTACCACAAATAATGCAGCAGAGAGAAAAGAAATATATGTATCTCTGCCTTTATCAGCTGCATATAGCCTGAGCTTTAACTGAATATTGGGAAGGCAGCAGAAAAGCTCCAGTCTGTCTCACAAAGGTGTTTGGCAAACAAAATAGAAGCACTGTGGCTTTAAACCACCGTCCCTCCCACCCTTTCTAAATATCGTCTATTTAGCCAGCGGTGAAAAGATATAGGGGGCTTTTGTCTGCGTACCCATTGGTGGGGGCATGGAGAGCTGGAAAGACATAAAAATAGGAACAAAGTGCTAAGCTTCCAATTGGGATGGCTCTGGGCAATTCAATGCGCGCCGCTCAGTGGGCAAAAACAAGGAGAAGTGGGCTACTATTACGGGCTTATCTGAAAATAGGCTATTCTCACACAGCTATAGACTGGTGTGGAAATACCCTGCATTGTTTATAATACACAAGGCTACGGAAGGCAAACACAAGCCCTTTAAAAGTCTGGCAAGGTTCCACAGAAAAAGGCAAACAGTTCGATGTTTTGTTTATCATAGGCTGTTTTCCTGCATTATTGTAACGTTATAGTCCACTCACCGACTTGCAATACGTTGTCCACCCAGCCACCCTCTAGCAGAGTGACACCCCGTATGAAAGGCAGCTGGGTCTCGTCATTATTGTCCCCGCTAGTTCCACTTTCCTCTCCTCCGGCGTTGAAAGAGGAATACATACAGATCTCCTTCTCGCTTCTCGGGAATGACCAGTATACGATCCTCCGCTGGACGGGCTCCGGGATCCTCTCGAACCGCTCCTCCACCCTCTGGAACGGCCACTTCTCCGCGACTCTGCGTGCCGCGATGTCGAGCAACGACTCGGGGTTGTGCGTTTTTCCGTTCCCCGACCCTCCCGGAGCGGACCCTGCGCCGCCACACAGGACTCCTCCAGCCCGCTGCCCCTGCCTGCATGCCGGGTTGTAGCCGGGCCTGCAGCAGAGCCGCTTGGCTGGGGGCTGCTGGACTCGCTCGGCCATGATCGCACCGCTTCCAACCTGAAGCGCAGTTCCTCTCCGATCATATAAACGGGATAAGGAAGAGAAAGGGGCAATCTCGCACCGATTGTTTGCCGTACATGGAGAGACTGCCCTTATTTGGAAAGGTAGGCGGTGCCTGCGAGTTCCGTGAAGTCCTTTGTGTTGTCAAAGTAACCGGGATGGGCGGGATCCTGGAGCGCTGCCAGCGCACGAGTGGCGCTATAAAAGGAACTGGAGGCGGAATTCCCGAACGTCGGCAAATCCTTTGTGAAGCCGTCCGGGAGCGCGAGGGCGGAGCCCCGGCGGCCGACGTCCTTTGAAGTTTCCTTCTTATTTGAGTTTAAAGGCGGGGACTTGATCCAGGGGCGGTCTCGCAGTTTCCCACAGGGGTAAAAGGGGGCAAGAAAACTGACTTTTTTCCTTTGGAGCCTGTGCTACCACCTCGGGCTCTAGCTTCTTCAATAACAACGTGATGGTTGTTTTCGAAGCTTTAGTCCAAACGACTCTCAGCTGTCAAAGACAGAAAGGGCGTGGGAGGAGAACATAAAGATATGGAGCTGGACATGCCTGTCCTCTGGAGTCACTAATCAGTCATTTTCGTCAGCTGTTTGGCTTGCTGCAGCCTATATGGACAATTAATCACAAACAACTCTGAAAGGCAAACTCTCTCTCTCTCTCTCTCTCTCTCTCTCTCTCTCTCTCTCTCTCTCACACACGCACACACACACACACTGAATATTCATCTTAATTTTAAAGGGGCGCTCCACAGATTTTACACATGAAGCTCAGTATAATTCTATATAGGAGTACTCAGCCTGTGAAAACACTTGTAGGCATCTTCTGTGGCTTGGGAGGAGCTCCCTATAAGTCTGAGAAAATAACTATGATGATGTCATCAGGATTATCTTGGATTGGGACATTAAAATTTGAAACAGAAACCCTGTTACTGACTGGCGATGTAGAGACGTGGGCATTTACCAGGCATAAAGGCTCTACGATGCTATTGAATTATGTAAAGTGTAGGATCCAGTGTTTTAATGGTGACTCCAGAAGCAGATATCTGGGCATCTGCAGCTTGGAGTTTGACCATTCCTATTTTTAGACTCTCGCAAGTCTCCCAACTTCATGAAAGTGCCACACAAAAATGCTGGAGTAGGCTACCTTCTTTAAGAGCTCTGGGTCTAGTCATGTTCTCTACTCCATACTCACTCCAGTAGTTGAATCTATCAACTTGCAACAGCAAAAGCTAAATCAAAGGATGTTGGAAATTCCTCAAGGTCTGGCCAGACTAGTGGTTTTTCTTGTAACCGTTATGACACACACCACTAGTGGAGCTGGTTAACTATAAATTGTGGTGCAGTCATTTTATGGTCCTCCTCCCTGCCTGTTGATAATGTTAGTTCCATAGCTGTGTCATGAAAAGGGGGCCATCTTCTATAGGAGTAAAATAGTCATCAGGGGTTTAGGGTGCGGCTGCATTGCCCACCCCCCAGGTTCTCCCCGCCTGATGAGACATGTAGCAGAAGCTAATAATTATAAGCACCGGATTGGGGATATTTTTCTAAATTGTCTATAAAACTTGGCCAAAACTATGCTGGTAAACCAGAATGTGTGTTTACAATGTGTCTGCATGTGTTCCCAGCTGCCCCTCTCCTTCCTCTGTGAGTAGGTCTAAAAGGCTGGCCTTTGAACTGCTCTGAAAGTGATCCATGCCGTATGGACAGAGCAGATGTGGCCTAACCTGATTTGGTTTCAATACTTCCCCACAGGAAGTTCACAAAGCCAGCAGGTCCTCCTTTGTTATGTTAGTCATCTTTCTCAGAGGGCCAGTGGAGCCTTTTGCTTTTTTTTAATCATTATTGCTGTATAGTTTGTTTTAGTCTTCAAACAGAGCAGCTCCACACATGATCAGAAGTTTCAGCAACACCTACATGTCATCTGATTCTGCATCCAGTAATAAAGTGGACTACATTGAGTTTTGTATTGTTAATATATATATCCAATGTTTCATTTCAATCATTATTCATGGCACACATATTCCTTCTGTAGGGAACTCTGACAGTATATCAACAGACAAGAGAGTGCTTTACAGATAATCTGGGGGCCAGTAACTGTCTGGTCACAGGTCTGCTCTCCTAATATTATCAGAACTGATCATGATATATCACACATTCATTCACTCACAAAGATGCACCCCAAATAAATTAAAACATCTGAAAGTCTTTGATTTCCGAGTATGGTTAACTCTTCCAAAGTTATTTAAAATCACATTATGCCACATATGTTTAAAAGTAAAACAATAGTTATAATTGAAATGATGTTGTTGCCCTTTTAAATGTATTACATTCTGTATATATCTATCTGTATATATATTTATGCTTTCACTCTTCTGCATGTCTATTCTTTGTATAGTTTACTACATTTACAGGATATTCTTAAAAACATCTACTCTGTTCCATTCAAGCAGTTTAATGTGCATAATACTTCATAAGATCACTAAATGATCTTAGTAAATATTTGTATTACCACTGTACAGTTTTATTATAGCCAAAGCACTGCACTAAACATTTGGCACATTGCTAAAGCTCCACAGATTGTGTGAGCATCACAACTACTAAAGCACACGGGGCCCAGTGACTTGAGTCATGCATTTTTCGGCAACTATAATCAATAAAAAGGCAGTAGTTGTTCCAAAGTCACCAAACGAGAGAAGTTTATATAAATATCCATGCTTTTGGTGCAGCAGGAGCCTTCTCTGCATTTTGATGGTTTATAAATCCAGTTTCTAAGGCTAAAGGACTACATTTCCCATGTTTTAAGGAAAACGTCATATCCAATCACGAGCGAGCAGTAAGTAGGAACGTCACCAGTTAGCTACACTTCCCGGAACAGGGAGGAGCTGGTACTTATTATCGTGGATACATACACAATCTCTGCACTTTGGTAAGTTTATTTTAGATTTAGTTCGTTTTGAACACATTAACCAATATGAAAACATGTATTCGTTGTTTCGTCACATTCCTATGCATTGTTGTTGCGCCACTTAGACGAGAGTCAGTGCTGTTGCTCCTTTTAGTTAGGCCGTTATAGATGGGCGGGTTAGCTAACGGTAGTGTTGCAAAGGTTAGTAAAAATTTAAATATTTCATACACATCTTAGAAATTCAGATCTAGCGTTAATCCTAGTGGCAGACAAGGTGGATTTGTTTTCTTAATTTCTTTGTATGAGGCTGTTGCCAGAGCAAGATAAATGTTTTGTAATGGTTTTGTCTCTGACTAAAGCTAACGAATGCTAGCTGCGACTCGGGTTGATGCTAGTTAGCCCGGTAGTCATTAGCAGTCGGAGCGCCTTACAAGTAGCAATAATTTAGATTTGGTAAAACCGTAGTGATGACTCGATTTGTCATGACAGTGATGCCAGTTGGTAGCATTGTGATAACGATGACTTATGGCGTGAAAGTGTTAAAAATGTAATGTAGCTACGCCTTCTGTGTTAAATTAATCTCAGTGAGTTCATTTGGAATTAGCTTAATTAAGTTAATTTAGCTAGCTAACGTTACCGTTACAGCTATTTACAAGGCCAGTTGTCATTTTTACGATAATCATCAAATTATAATAAACGGAGTTACCATATATATTTTATTCTGTATCATCTATCATTGTAATGTAGGTCTTGACTAACCTTATTGTGACAAATTGTACGGAACAGTTATTAAGTAACTTCCAGAAAGAGTTCTGAAATAACGTTACTTCAGAGGTCCAGTTGAAAATGACTCAAAATGGCTCCAGAGTCCATGGCTCCATCTAGTATCAAACTGCAAAGTCTTTAAGCCAAAGCAGCTGTACTTTCATTACACACTTCCTTACTAAAAGTTTCCTTACAACATGTGTTGTTATTCGTCTAAGGTGCTTCATCAACTCTTGAATGAGTGACGAAAAACCTCCAACACAGCAAGTCCAGTTTCCTTTGATTCAGCAGTACTGGATATCCTATGACCTGGATGACTGAAAAACTACTACTGCACCACTTCTCTTTAACTCCCTATGACCATGCAGCCCAATGTGATGAGTGTCAGCGGAGCCATTTTCATAACTAGTTTTACTCAGAACAAGAAATTCTGATGAATATCTGTTTGGATTGGATCTATGATGACAATTTATCAACTGTCAGAGATTTTGCCATACTGTTTATACAGTATTGCTGTATATAGTTGTATTAGTAATACTAATGAATAATGCTGTTCTTTTAGTATATCTGGGTATATTAGGTCATTGTGGGCCATATTGTGAATCAGTGAGCAGGACTGCTTTATTACAATATTGGATAAGACAGTAAAGAGGTAGACAGGAAATAACTGAAGTAAGAGAGGGTTATGACAGGCAACACAGGTCCCTGGCTGGAACTGAACCATGGCTGTTGCAGTTATGTGCCTTAACCATTAGGCTATCAGGAAGCCCTGCAATATTGGGATTTTTATGTTTTTTTTCTTGCATCAATGAATCGGTAAATTGGTAGTCAATTTGCTGATTAGCTAGAAAGGTTGTGTATATCAGGTTTAAGGCTAGGACTAACCACAATTTAAGAGAGAGTCCAATGTAACCAAAACCCAAATATATTCAATTTACAATTATATAAATGAGAGAAGAGCAACCAAGTCTCACATTTGAGAAGCTTGGACCAGCAAATATTTGGTATTTTTCCTTAATAAAAGACAATGAGTTGATCAACTGATGACAATAAATTCTGTCGATTCATTTTCTCAGCTGGTTTTCCAGAAAATGCTCTATATGACTGTAATTATTACTGACAGGAGGACTATAAGATTGCATACACTGTAGATTGTATCCATAACACCCAGTCGCCCACTCTTAATATCAGTTTTGTTAGAAGGTCCTCTGGTTTTTTCCTACATATCACACTGCTCTGGCTTTTCACTGCTTTCTCTCCTGGTACCCTTTCCCAGGTTTGATTAAGCCTCATCGTTGCTGACCAGGATGATTGACGTTCGGGCATGGGCAGAGTATGTGGTGGAGTGGGCTGCCAAAGACCCCTACGGTTTCCTCACCACTGTCATACTGGCTCTCACCCCTCTCTTCATTGCCAGTGCACTGCTGTCCTGGAAGCTGGCCAAGATGATCGAGGCACGTGACCGGGAACAGAAGAAAAAGCAGAAACGTCAGGAAAACATAGCCAAGGCCAAGAGGACCAAGAAAGACTGAGTCTGTGAGGGTAGAATGAGGGCATAAAAAAAGGAGGAGCAACCACCATGCTCACAGCCCTCCTTATTCCAAATAATGACACGGTGCCCTTCCTTGTCCCAGCCTTACCGTCAGCACAGGGCCACTATGCCTCATGTCCGGGGTAGGAGGAGGGACACTGGCCCCACAGGCCTAACAGTGCTGAGACGGACAGTACTGCCCGGAGGAGGCTCGTCCCGGTGGGACTTTGGTCAGCAAGAGCACAGTGGTCATCTGTATGATGTTTTGTTTACAGAGGTCCGCTGATAATATTGTGCAGCTGTTGCAACACCTTGCATTCCATTGTTAGCATCCATGTTCTGCTGAATTGACGATGTAATGAGCATACTGGAACTTTTTCCTAGTCACTTGCAAAATATCCAAAATACTACTTTCTAATCAATAAAGTTTTCATGGTTGATAAGAAATTCTTATTTCCTCTTTGTTGATTTATTATTGGACTAGAAACAAGTGCTTTTAATTCAGGGCACATAAAAATCCATCCCTTCTTGTTTCATGGTATAACATTGAACTAGAGTGCATGTAATTATGCTTTTAATGTACTCGGACAGAAAGGACTCTGGTGTGAAAGAGAAAACCAATTAATCAAAATTTAGCACAAATCTGGATTTCTCTTTAGAAGATGCATGAACATACCAGTGTACAATAAGGCTGGGACAGGTGAATTTAGGTTAAATACACCTGCATCTGCAAAGTTCCACTCCTGCTTAGTTTGTAAAAACAACTACAGTATGAAGACAGTAACATCCAAACAAGTCAGAAGAAGGATACAAGAAAATGTCTAAGGCACTAAATATCCCTCGCAGCACAGGAAGGTCAAACATAAACCAGAAAAAATAAAAGACCCAACTTGCTGCCAAAGGTGCCTTTATTAAATATTGACTTGAAGGTTTTTGTCAGGTTTTATTATTATGCAGACAATTATTTTGTGTTTTATATACTGTATGTTCTTAATTTAGATCTATTTGCAAAGATTTATGTTTTTCAATTTGGTTGTCTTTTTAAAATTTATTAGTATTAAAAACTAATTACATTCACTGTGACTGTGAAATAAAACATTCAACAGTCCAGTGGGATGGATAGATTTTATAGGCACTGTGATTCTAAGCACCTGTGAACTTTATAGAAGCAGTTAAAATAGATGATTCTAAATACAGACAAGTGGACATGCGCACACTTCTGCCTATGCCTTTTCCCTTTTCTTTCTCTTGAACTTTAATTCCTCCCTGGGTTCAGTGTACTGTCATCTCTTGAGAGCATTTAGAAAATCATACGAAGCAGGGAGACCATATTCTCAACTGCAGGATCCTAGTTCATGCTGCTCTTTCAGCAAGTATCTGTAACTATGCTGAACTTTCATCAGCAACTCTGTGGCTAACATGTACTCTGACCTCAAGTGAAAGAACTAGAGATCAATGTACTGTAACATTATTCATTATTTTGACTTGAAGCATTAACACAGTACTCATGTAACTATAGTTTCATGGCACCATCTTATCTGATATCAGAGTTTAATGTAGAGTTAACAGGGATTTTATCTACATATTCCCACAGGATTAAACAAAGTCTTTTCCATGTGCTCCCTCAACAAACAATACTTTTCATCTTTACAATGTTAACAAGGGTTGTTCTCGAAGGGATGTTTAAAAGTACTGCACACTTTCTTTGGGCATAGCTGAATACTTTCAGTCAGCTTGGATTGAAAACATTTTCTACTTATCTCTGTCAATTTATTTTACTGGTAAAGAATCAATTTCGACATAATTAGAAGTCACAATTTATTAGAACTTATTTCTTACAACATCTTTTAAACATGATACAGTATATTTATATTTGGTGTACTTAATGACTACTAAGTCATTTAAGTACAACCAGTTCAGCTTTTCTTTGCTCTATTAACAGACCTTTCAGCTACATTAAATCATTGTGGTCACTTATAGTCAGCTTCAGGATGAGTGAATGTTATTGTCTTGTGTATATAAAGTATACACTGAGGGACTGGAAAAATAGAAACCCTCGTATAATGTAATACAGTCCAATAAAACAGCCTTGAAATAAATACTTCCTCTGTGAAACGTATAATGCTGAATTACTTGAGACTGAGTCAGAGAGGAGTTGATTAAACTTAATTTCTGAGATCATAGTTTGAGGTGTTGTTGACTTGGATTGCATTATACTGAAAGGTTCTTCTAACATTAAATTTCAAAGACACTACTAAAAGTGAGTTTCACATAGGTAGCAGTTATTATTTTTATATTTGATTGTATTACATTGCACTGCCGCCACAGTGTATGTGGTTGTCTCTGTCTATTTCTTGGGCATCCAGGAGCCAGGCTGGAAGGTGTTTGCAGTGCTGGTGGGGTCTTCGCTGATCTCCTGCTTGCCAAAGCTGGTGGCGGCTGCATGGCCCTGGGCCAAAGTCTTTGCAGGAGTCGCCACCAGACCTTCCTCGTACTCCTTGGCCTGTAGGGCCAGATCTTTCTCCTCCACCTCCTTGGCCTTCAGTTTGATCTCTTCTCTGTAAGACTCATTCTTCAGGAGCTCCTATAAAACAGACACAGGTGGACATGCATGCATATTCAGGGTTTCTGGAGTTTTCACTAAATTAAATGTAAGACTACCACATAGAGTGCAATTTAATATCTTTTTCATGGTCATACCAGTCAAAGAATGATGGAAAACCAGTAGGAACGATATTGCCTAGAATGATTACATTAATTTATTGACATTCATATGACATTTTTGTCAATACTTCCCAGTTATATATAACAATAATTCCTAGTAATATAATTAATAAAGTAAGGTGACCTGGACACAGATAAGTGACAGAAGATTGGTGGATGGATTAACCAATTCAAAATGAAATAATATAAGTTTTTGTAAAAAAGAACACCACATTATGAGTTGATGAGTGTCCTATCTACTGTGGATAGCAGTGTTTGCTACAGGTTTGATTGAAACTCCACAAAAAAGGATTGAACAGCCTGCTGCACATGCAATCCAATGCCATAACAATCCCAGTGTCCCAACAGCCCGCAACAACATACATAAAAAACTTGTAACTAATGTTACAGTCTATGGCAGGCAAGAAAAAATATTCAAGACTTTTGTGAACGAAATTCAAGACTTTTTAATACCTTTTGAGGCCATTCTAGCAGATACCCTGATATTACTTGTAGTCTGTGACACCATATATAAATACTGGACTTTAGGGGTGGGTGAAAAAATCATAAATCATGGTATATGTAATTTTGTATAATAATATTGATATATTTCATGATATATTACATTTTTGGGTATTGTGAGAAAATGGAGAGTGGCTACAAGATTACTTACTGGAACCTCCTGCAAAGCTGAACCAGTGATAATTTTTTAATCAACTACCTCTGTTGTGTCTTAGAGCAAGGCACAAAAAGGCAACTGCTCTCTAGTCAAAAGTAGAAAAGGCATGAAGCTGGCTGAAACTGGACAGCTTCCAGGAACAAATGTGTGTATCTGTCGAGTATGAAGTAGGGCATTTACTAGAAAAAGAACGAGCGCATTCAGTTAACCTATATTGGTCCAATAAACCCTGGTTAAAAATGTAGTGCTTGGAACGGTTTGGTAAACTAACATGACAGGAGGCATTCGCAATATAAACAACCATTCCAGCTCATGGAAACAATTATAACCTGAACATAGTCCACCAGTAGAATAGTTACCCACTTGAGCCACAGCTAGTGTCCAGTGATGTTAGCCTCTCCCTAGCATGGGAAACCAAAAAGGAGGGGAGGACTGGGCATAATGCTGTTGTGTGCTGGCAGAATTGAAGGACTGGAAAAGAGAGGGGAGAGCCGTGGCCAAAAAACCCCGCTTTGGGGAGGGAGACAAACATACTGAGCTGCTTTTCCAGCCTGTTAATGACAGGATTTAATCCAATCAATTTATGTCGGCTTGGACCGGGAAGAGAGGGAGCGTGACAAGGGGTAGGGTAATGTGCTGGGAGTGAAGCCTTGGCCACATCAACACTGTCCAGCTGTCGATGGCAGCTATTGGGCAGACGCAAGGCAGAAAATTGGAAGAGAATGTTCTGGCAATAGAGGCAGGGGATGGCATTGGCCACTGGCAGGGAGAGAGGACAGAGAGATAGAAAGAGTGCCTGGGTATTGGCCTTCCAAGGGATTTCCTATAGACCCACATTTCGCTGGCCAAATCATTTCCAGCATTCTCACATTTAAAGAGCAATAAACCCAGTGAGAGGTACACGAGGGGAAAAACTGCACTCCTTCACCATTCCCATTCTGGAGACTGCCAGAAATAAAACACAAAAAGCCGAGATGCAGGCGTTTGCTGGAAAAAAGAAAGTAAACTAGGACATGGTGTCAGTGAGCCCCTTGTTCAGAGGCTGTCTTTGCTCTCTGTCTCGCCATCAATGCACTTCAGCTGCTGTTTATTTTAACACCTGTCCCCCAAAGTTCCTGGATTCAGTTCGAAACTGTAAGATAAAACAAATCAAAGCCTTTCCTCTCTGTCTTTGCTTCTTTCCCTCCCTTGTAACCAGTCCCCCAGAGTCTAACCATCAGCACAGCGGGGAGGCTGGGGGGAGACATACCTCAACGGAGGGGGGCTCCTTCCGTCTGCCTCGGATCCAGGCTGGAGGAGGAGGAGGAGAGAGGAGGGGAAAAAAAAGAAGAGTGAGAACACCCACACAAACATGTGCTGCACAAACAAAACCTGCAGTCATATTTAAAGGCTGTGGCTATAGCATCACTGAGTTTCAGGGCACTACAGTAGCTCGGTGCAACTACTGAAAAAACATGCTAGTTGGGAAAATGTATCCAGGGTTTTCAGTTTGTTTTGTTTCATTTCACTAAATCAAGCTATAGGGAGAAATGCGGAATGGTAAAACATCCAAGTTATCCACATGATAAACTCAAAACACTGATACTGCTTCAGTCTAGGCAGAGCAGGGCCACTGAGTGTTGTGTCTCAGAAGAGAAAGTGTGGATCTGCTCTGATCTTTGAATTTGAAAGTACACACTGCCATTCTCCATCAGTGCCTCATCAGTGTCCTTCTTTCTCCTCCTGAGTAGAACTGTGTCTGTCTGTCATCTCTCTCTCTTCTTTTTTTCTTTTTAAGGAGCTCTATTTTGGCTGAGCTGGCTGCACAGCAGAGCAGGTTAAAGGGAGCCAGAAAGAGAGAGAGAGAGATTTTCTAACTCTTCCTCCAGCTAGCGCAGGGATTCTGGGCCTCTTTTATCCCTTTCTTATTTGCATCCTGATGAAAATGCATGAGGGATGGGGCGAAGCAGGATGAGGGGTTTAAGGTGGATAAAGCCAGTCTGAGACAGAGGGAACAGTTTGTATCCAGTTGTAAGAAATTTGAAACACTATTTTATGGTACGGTTGTATAACACCAGCAGAAGGCGTCTTTGATAAACTCATGAATACGCTTTTCCCAACCCCCATCTCGCAGTATGATAAAAAAAGAAGAAAATCAATGGATTAGTCTAGGCCCCAATAGATGCAGCTATGAATTTGTTATTCCATTTTATTTTGCAGCACTTTGTGTACTCTGCTGGGTAGCTCTTTTGTTAACATTGTCATTTATCCATGGTAGTGATAGTTAAAATATGTAACAGCGATGCTGCAGTCCAGACTTACCGTCCCATTCCATCGGTATGCTGCCTTCTATATATTCATATTCTGTAGGATTGGCTGCCACTACCATCCGCTTGGCACGGACGGGCCTTCCTGGGAAACGAAAAAAAAAAAAGAGAGAAAAAGACGAGAGTGAGATGGAGATGCTCAACAATGATGCATACAAAATGCAAAGGAATACAAACAAACACAAAGAGGCGCAGACACAATGCTCTCTGTCTCCTGCTCGCACAGACACACAGATACAGACGGACGCACAGACACACAAATACACAGAGGGATGACAGCACTGTGACAGGCCATGGATGATTACCTCGTGGCCCTCGGGCCCTTCTCCTCAGATCTCGCTGAGTGGCTCCAAATCTGGGCTAAGCCTTTATGCAAATCAACGTCCCTTTAACCCAACCAACCACAGCCCCCCTCACTGACAACCTCTTCCAATCACAGCGCTCCGGCTAACAATGCCCTCCAAAATCAACATCAAGCCGAGCAGGAGACAAAAGAGGTCAGATATCACAGAGAACAGGAGAGGCACGAGCTGCGTGGAATATTAAGTGCTCCTTTCCCTATCTGTATACAGCACGACGCTCGCTAGCAGCAAGGCCACCGCCAATTATTTTGGTCGAATCTGCTGATTAGACAAGTTTGGCTGGCACACAATGACATGGAGACGGAGGTAGAGGTGGGGGGTGGTGGGCAATAGAGACAGAATAAGAGAGAGAGCGAGAGAATTAAAAAGAGCCAGTTGTGTTGTGTCTTTGTGTGGTGCTTCACTAATAACAAGTGCTGTGTTTCCATAGTTTCTCCTCTAAGGTAGCCGGATGTCCATCCATCGCTCCATCCCTCTGAGAAATGATGAGGCACGGAAGGAGGAGGTAGAAGGAGGGCGAGGGAGAGAGAGAGAGAGTGATGATGCATGGCAAACATGGCTAGGAGGAGAGAAATGGATGGGCAAGGAAAACAACACGCTCCAAAACACAGACAATCTGTCAGGATTCCATCACCGTTTCTCCGCAGCTGACTGGACATGGACAAATGGAGGCAACCACCTCCATGCACACCGCAGACTGATGGCCTTAATGTTTACCTCAGCCATAACAGATAGCTATGGCACAGGGATGGATGAATGATGGCACCCAAAAGTGGCTAAGTGTGTATACGGGAGGCTGTGTTGCTGCTTTGCCTGTGTCATCTTCATAAAAGTTTATCTGTTTGGTTTTAAATGAATTGTAATGGAGACAAAAACACTTTTCATGCATGTGCTGTTCTGTAATTATGAGGATGATTCCTTTCCATACTTTATCCAGCCTATATAGTAATCAGGTCAGCTAATTAGGCTAGTATTGCTTTGGTTCTGCTTTGGTTCCCACTAGATTGTCACTATAGGGGGCCTCACTGGCTCTGCAGCTTTACTTTTCTGATATCCAGGTCTGACAAAAAAACACTGCATTCTCTCACCTTATCTGCAAAGCAGGCCAAGCAATGTGTAAAACACATTCTATGATCCTCACATTTGTTTACATGTATGCTTTAAAATGCCTTCTGAGAAACTGTTTCCTAGAAAAACCCCCACGATAGCAGAACAAAAACAACTGCCAGCCAACAAAAGGCTGTGTTCTCTAGGCAATACTAACAAATACATTTAACAGGTATGCTAATTATAAACAGATCGTATCCATATTTGCATTGGGTGTGGGTGGCAGCGGACTGAAATGGTACAATTATGATACAGTCCCCACAAGCAATGTGCTTAGCTCCAGCTAATGCCTAACTAATAAGCATAACGAGAGGCACCCACTTTTTCCTCTGTCTCTATCTCTCTCCGCTAGGTTGCATCTCCCCCTCTACTCTCTCTGTCACACTCCAACATGGCTCTCCTCTTGTCTTCTTGCTTTTGCAGCATGACTAAACCCCTTCCACCACGGCTTTTATCCTTGGATTTGAATAACAAATACAGTATGTACATATATTTATGAAACAGGGCTGATCCTCCCACCACATACGCATTGGGAGGAGGCTTGTCAGTCTGATTGGGGTGAATCTTGCTCTCTTGGTAATCTGTGATCTGGGACAACTGAAGGAAAAACAGGGATGTATACATTCTGCTACAAAGGTTCAAAAGAAACACGCCACATCTTTGGAAAAAAATCGAATTACCTCACAGGAGCTGATATAAGAATTAGTTAAAACAAATGTGCGAGATTAAAAACAGCAACTACCCTACTTGTGGACATTGGGTTTATTAAAGAATGCAATTACTGGGTATAGCCCTACTTTTCAAGTAATGTAGCATAACAGAATTGGCTGGGCTGGCACATTATTTGTATAATGATATCTCAGCACAAGGGGCTGATTACTACCATTACTAATGAATCTATAACAATTTTTAAAGATTTTTGTAATCAAACAACCTACCAGAACACAAACAAAGACAGACATCTATTAATTGACTGACAATTTAGTCTTCTTAGCAGAGCCCAAAGTGAAAACTATTTGCCTACTTTGTCTGACCAACAGCTAAAAACAACAACCCAAAAGTATGTTTTTTACAATGATATAAAATGGAGAAAAGCAGTAAACCCTTCATATTTAAAAGCTGTAGTTAGTAAATGTTACAGCTGTTCAAATCACAAAACAAACACAAAAAAGACCCCACAAACATTTAACCATTCATATATTCTTTTTCATATTAACTGGTGTACCATTTAGTCTCTAAAATTTAAGTAAAGTCTTGTCAGTTATATTCATTTTATAGGCCAGCTGGTAATCACACATTTGTGTCAAAACCAAAGTTTCTTTCTTTGTCAAATGTTCAATTTCCAATTACATGATAGAATAAAATGATGAATAAAATCTTAACATTAAGACGATTTAACCAGTAATTGTTTTGTTTTTTCAAGATCAGTTGATTATCAATACAGTCACTACTGATTGTTTACTGAACTATGTGAATTAGATAGTCTTAATGTTTAATAGTGGCTTCATATTGTCTTTAGGATTCCTGACACTGACAGTCATCACACTGGGTAAGAGCTATCTTTCTGCTTCACAGTTCAGACCTGCACCCACCTTCCTTCTGCCCCACCTAGAAAGAGAAAGAGAGAGCGAGAGAGCGAGAGTGTTGTGTTGGGAGCTCTCTATCCCAGCGGGCCCCCTTGTGACAGGTCTGCCTTCTCATCACTCACTAGGGGAAACCTACTTACCAGTTACACACTCACACTCACACACACACACACACACACACACACACACACACACACACACACACTGGCTAGAGAGCAGGCAGATTAACCTGAGGGACAGGAGCGAGGACGCTGCCTCTTACCGTGAAGGACAAACGCAGCGCTGCGTTGGAGAGGGGGAGGGGCCAGCGGCAGGAGGAATGAAATCCCACCACATAAATATTCATGAGCCATCTCACCTGTCTGAGCGCGACTCATCTGTGAGCCTAGCTGTGGAACCGGGAGGGGGGAAGGAAGGGAGGAGACAGGGAGGCAGGATGGGTGAGGGGTTGCCGTGGCAGCCAGATCGGGAGCCAATCAAACGGCAGGTACGCTTATCCTTCCCCGTTCGTTAGAATAAGACGTGATGCGCTCCGAGGGGTGCTCTTTGAACCCTGAACACACCCCACTAAACTCCATCACCTGCTTCAACACACACACACACACACACACACACTCACACACTCACACACTCACACATACAAACCCCCCCAACTTCACACATCAGCTCCCAGGTGAGTACTGCTGGGGGCGACCTGAGAGGTTTTTCACCTCCACAATGTCATTCCGGGTGTCTTGGGCTGTCTCTCTCACGGTGTGCACTCTGTCTTTGATTACAGACACAGATGTCAGGGGAACACACCTCCATTGGCAACATCTGGGTAAGGAGAGCCCTAAAAACAATACTCAGATAAGACAGAACAGAGTGAGCTCTCTGCATCTGGCTCCCACTGATGGACCTACATGCCGTCGATGGTCTCCTCACACATCAACAGAAATGTCTATCCGGAGAAACACCACGTTCACTTGTCTCTGAATAGACTGCACCACCTGCAACAGCATGGCATCCAACGCCAGCTCTCCCTCTCAACAGACAGCAGCTTTCTCAGTCTTCATGGTTACATGAGGTAAAGCAGTTTCAGGCCTGACACTGTTTTGGAAGAAAAAGCCATTCTGAAGCAGCGAGCCCATCAGCCTGGACTGAGCCTAGTTTATTCCTCTCCAGCTGAGCTGTGTTATGGAGAGGGACGGGGGGACCAACACGTGCATGGTAATGGTCAGCTTTATGAAGACGGAGTGATCCGATAAGCATCAGTGATACAAGGGCAACCAGGTACCAATACTGACACCCTCTCCTTCTCTCTGTCTGTCTCTCTCTTCCTCCAATCTCTTTCCCTTGTAAAAAAAAAAAATGGAGGGGATGTGTGAGGCCTGTAACCATGGTTACCCATTAGCCCTAAGCCCAGTGACGTGGGATGAGGTTTATAGGGAAAAGGCCGGCCGTTGTTTCGCATCAGTTCTGATGAGAGGAGGAGCTTAGGCATAAAGTAGGCCTGCTGCTGCTGCTGCTGCTGTTAGGGTTTTTTATTCAGCCCTCATTTCTGTTTGTCCCTGTTGCTGTCGATCCCGCTGAGGCTTGAGCAACTCACGGCAGAACAGAGGAGAATAATTCATATAAAAAGTAATAACATGCTGAAAAGAATACTCTGATTTCCCCTGTGTGTTACTTTTAACTAAACGCAGGCGTACTTGAGGGTGGAAGGGATACTTTAGCCCCTTCCACTTAAGACCACCCATCCTCTTGAAGTCTCTTCCCTGCCCGATGGGGTACAAAAAAGGACCGTGGCGAGCCAGGAAGTCAGCGTCCTTTGTGAGGCTGTGGAGCGGTGTGGACCCTCCCTCCTTCCTCCACGGCTCCTCTGAGGCCCATGCATGTGATGTCCATACACCAAGCTGTCCACCCCTTTCTATTCACCTCCATCACTCTCATCCAACCCCCTTCCTTTTCCTTCCATTGCACCTTCAGCCCCCTAACTCTCTCTCTCCATTAACCTACCTCCACCTTCTCTCTCTCCCCCTCTATCTGTCTGCCTGTTCCACCCACTCATTTCACCCTCTTTCTGTCAGAAACCCTCCTTTCACTTTCATTCTTTCCATTCTTCCCCCACTCTATAATTTCACCCCATATGTCAGCATCCCCCTTGTTCTTTGTCACTCACTTTCTATACCCCACCTTCTTTTCCACCCTCTGTGAGTCTCCCTCTGCCTTATCTTTCCTCCCTTACTCCTAGCCTTATTTCTCTCTGCCTGTCTGCTTTATTATAATATTCTGAATTGAATAAGCAGCGGTGGGCTCCAGGAGATGTCTGCTTGTGTGTCGGTCTGTCTGTCAGTCTTTCTCGCTGAGTTTCTGACAGACAAGGAGCCCCAAGGTGTCAAAACATCTTGCTGGCCATCTGACCAGAGAGAGAGACATGAATGCATTGGACAATGAATCACATCCGGGCCAAATGGAAGAATTAATTTGATTAATTTGTTATCTTCCTTCTGTTGGCAATGGCATCATCAACTGTCCATGATTGCTCGTCAAACAGCAAATCAGTTTGCAAGAGGCACAAACAATCGCATTCATATAAAATGTGTATGTTGTGACACAGTTGGAGTTTAATAGAACGGCAAAATGCTTAAAGTAGTGATATTGGAGCTAGGCCCAGTTGTAATGTTCTACCATAAGAAATAAATGTGCCTGTTTCTCATTTTCAGCATCTATCTTTTCAAATGCCTTTTTAATGAAGTTGTTAAGCCACTCCATGATGTTCCCCCACATACACAACACAAATACAGACTTGGCAATCAGTATACAGCAAGATGAGCTAAACCCACTTGGTTTCCCTATAATGATTAAACAACCTTCATTTAAACCCCATGCATTGCAAAGCTGCTGATCAATTAACATGATTTACTGTAGCAGTTCTGGACATAGCCGTTCCATGGTAAACACTGACTTGGTGTCCTACTGTAGGATAGACCTTCCTTCATCACACCCTAGGGATGACTTGTGGCAGAATAAACAGCCATTTGGACCCTCGTCTCTCTCCGCTGTGACTCTTTCCATGGAAATATGCGGCTTGAATCAACGCTCTGATGACACACAGCCATCTGTTGTTGTGTTAAGTGTGTTTGGGCATGAAGTGGAGAGAAAACACACAATCGCAGAATTTTCTTTTTTTTTTCTAAATACAAAGCAGATACAAATGCGCGCGCGCGCACACACACACACACACACACACACACACACACACACACACACACACACACAGTGTGTTATTGCAATGCCACACAAACACATGTACACAATCACAGATGCACACACTAGTACAACAACACACACACACACACCTCCTCCCTCAGTCCCCAGAGTCACCCATCCTGAAATAGCAGAACTGAGGCCTTTTCAGTTTTTCACTTCATAGAACAGAGCTGGGGAATCAAATAAATAATAGACAAAGAGAGAGGGATAGTGATAGGACGACAAGTCAATGCATCTTTTCTCTGCAACAGCGTGGCGCACCTCTGAAGAACCTCTGAATCCCTTCCATTCTCCACACAGTGGAGAGGACCAATAGATTAAAACTGCATGGCACACACTGCTAAAATGAATAGCGCTAAAAATACATCCTTTTCACTGAGACATGAAAGGAAACTGCCTTTCCCCTGTCCAGTATTGAGCAGCCATTGATTCCAAGACAAAGGCTACACCTCCTCAAAGAGGTAAGAAAAATAGCAATCATACAGGCAATTATTTTCAAATGTGCCTGCAGCGGCCGATAATGTCAGCGCGCCTCTCTTCCTAAATAAAGGGAGGGAAGGCAGGCGTCAAAGCTGCAGGCCCACTGCTGAAGACGAACGAGCCCATCCACAGAATGCTTTGCTTTCATCTGGGCAGCATGACATGGCGCCCCATGCAGTGTGAGGCCGAGCTGGGCCTGGGGGACAGACGCATACAGAAAGAGAGAAGAATATAGATTCTCTATTCAGCTCTATGGAGCCAACACCAAGGCAAAGACCTTCTAAAGACCAGTGGCCAGATTGCCAGTGGCTTTCTCTTGTAGCCCTGCCATAGACAACAATCACTGAGGCTCCATAGCCTATAGCATAGTTCTCTCTATGGCGCAGCCGCACACAGTAGGCCTCTTTAGCTGGACCTTTTCTAAAGACAGAGACAGACATTCTCCCTCTCTAGGCGTGTACTTCAGACTCAGGCCTTTTCATTTTGATGTGCAGCAGCATCTGAGGAGAGGGGGATAGAGAGCTCTCTGCTGGGTCTAGCCCTCCACACTGCTGAACTACTCTAATGTTGTGAATAGAAATCTTCACTGGACTGGCTTCAAAGGAGGAAAACCGAGAGGCAGCAACGAAGGGGAGGGGCAAGGGAAGGAAGGACTAACTGGAGGCAAATGAAGAGGTCAACCTCAGGAGAAATCTGGGCAGTTGTTGAGATCAGATAGGACAGATTCACATAAAACAAGAAGTTTTTCCTTTTATTTTTCTATCCTAGCAGCCATTATCGTCCTCATACATAGCCTACCACACACGGAATTGCTTACGCCCCAGTTTTCTAAAGTTAACAGATTGAGAGAGGTAGAAAATGGGAGCAGCAAGGCATGGATAAAGGTAGAGAGGGATTGACTGAACACTAGGGATGGACAAATGAATACAAGAAGTAGGCAGAGTTGAGAAAGAGAGAGAGAGGGGAAGAGGAGAGAGACTCTTCACCTACTTTAACCACTACTCATGTGCTGCAGTGGAAAGCCCTGCGGTCTATGCCTTAAGGCCCTGAGCCCACGCTTGGCCTATCAGTTTAAGATCAAAAAGAGCTCGCTTTAGCAAGACATATGGACTGAATAATGCATCTGCTTTATTTCCACAAGGCTGAACGGGGTGAGTGGCAGAAAAAAAAAGAGGCAAATGTGTGCACCATATATTTCTATTTGTTTATTATGAATGTATATACGAGTCTGCGTATGTGTGTGTGTTTGTTCGGAACCAGTTTTTCTACAGGCCAGCTAGCCTCTCCACAGTGTCAGTCATTGTGATTGGACAGTGGATACGGTAGCCTGTAGCGTGCTAGAAAATGGGCTTCTGTGATGTCTCATTTGAATAGTCTGACAGCCAGGGGTGGAGGAGCAGCCTTGTAATGAATTATAAATACGAGGTGGGTGCAAGTTTTCCCCCGCAAACTGCTGAGAAAAGGTGAAACACAAAGTCAAGTTCAGTCAGAAAGAAACCAGGCTTGCAAACTGCCAGAGGTCAGTCCCTCTCCAGCAAAACAAAAATACAAAAAGCTTGGTTCCGACCTCTGAGAAAAGTACCACTGAATGTATGCACTGTATGATATCTATTCAGCCTATGCTAGTCAAGGAAAGACTTTATCTAAGTTGTATAATGTGGCACCAAGAGAGGGAGACAAAAACAAGCATTTCATGTGATTATTCCCAGATTACTGCTGTGTAGTACAGTCCCCTGATCAGACAAATACAGTGCCTGGAATGGGAGTGAACCCTGCTCAGGCATAATAATTTTGGCAGATATCATAACCCTCTATTACTAATAAGCCAAAAGTCTGTGGCTGGTTAACCAGCGGTATCATGTCTGGAGCAGGCAAAGGCCATGCCATTTGACCTGTGACCCCTGACCTGTGGCCTACAGTCTGGGTTGGACCCCTGCTGCTGATAATTTAACATGGTAAAGGGAGGGGAAGAAGGATTTCTAGCCTGGATTCTGGTAATGAGTTAAACTAGGAAAGACAAGATTTACGCACACGTAGTGCATCACTATGTTTCCCCAAAAACAAGTTCATGCGCAAGTATGGGTATGACACATGTTTACCGGAAATTTCCACAATGTGTTTTTGTTGTCAAATGGTAAAAGCAACAGTCAGTTATGTCAGTGTCTCTTTCTTGTAAACACCATACAAAAAACAAGCGTTGTGTTTCTCAAATGAAGAAAGGCCCCTGTTCCAGGGTGCCAACAAACCTCCTTTCGCTTTACTGAGATGCGTCATCATAATGGCCTACACCTCACCATCTTCCTGTCCCAGACACACTTCTTTAAGACACCCAAATGAGAAAGACAGGACAACTGGGCAAGGACTCACAGTAAGCCCAGACATTGAGTCTGCAAGGCCAACGAGCACGTCCTTGGCCTTCTAACAGTCAGAGACAGTGTGAGGGACACCATTGGCATCCCACCATGGATAAGCCTGATGACACAGTTCTGTTGCTTGGCTTGAGCATTAGATACTGTAGCACTGCCATGCCTCAGTAGGGATATATGACCTCCTTCTAAATCCTCATCACAGACAAATAATCATTTCCACCACCAACAGTGGAGGTCTCTTTCCTCTTTGAAGGCCATTGACAGTGGAGCTGCCATCGTTTTGCCACATGATTGTGAGTAAAATCTTAACCGCAGTGAGCTACATTAAATACAGACTAATAAATCTTATTAAAATCACTGAAAAGGGAGTGCTCTTATTGAGGCGGTTGCTCCATCTAGTGGTGATATTTTTATACTACAGGGTGAAAGGGTAAAGGTAAAGTCATATCAGCAACAGCACATTTTAGGAATGACGGGAGAGCGGTGGCACGTGCACAATACAAAATATGTTACTGAAACATCAAGCTTTGTTTAAACCAGATCACAATGCCCATAGCTTGCTATATAAAACATACAGGGCAAGAAAAGCTAAGTTTTGTCGTGGTGAAAACACCCACAGCCTGTACAGACAGAGGAGGAGTGACAGCGACAAGAAAAAGGCTAAATTAAATAAAGAGGGTTTCATCTCTGCTTTTTGGAGCTATCTTCATTAGTCTGAAGATTATAAAGGAATTCTGGCTAATTTTAGCACAACAAGGATTAACTCACCAGTCCATGTCTTCTGTTCTGGGATAAAGTAATATTTATTCCCCAAATGATCTGTCCCGACGTGATCGCGAACTATTCCAAACGTACGACGTAGCACGCCGGCAAACCTGCTCATCTTTACAGGATAACCCGAAGGTTTTAAACGTGTATTTTGTGTCCCCTGTTCGCTCTCTGCCCTCCCACTGGGTTGTTTATGCAAGTGTTCGTGGGTTGGGAGGAGAATCAATAAACTGTTTTGTGATTGGACGGCTATACTTGCCCAACCAATCATCGCATTTGTCATAGAAATGACATAACGTTCCAACATGGCGGCGTATTGTATTGAGCTGCTGCGAAGCAGGTTGAAATTTATGTAGAATAAACAATAAATTATTAAAGCAAAGTACCCTAATAGATTTAAATCACGCATTAAGCTATTACGGAGAGTTGGGTACAATATAATGCCTTGTTGGACGCCCAAAACTTCAGTTTGGATTAAAAACTTACTTCAGTGTAGGTGACATGCTAGCTAGGTTAGCTAACGGTAGCATAGATTAAGTACTAACGCTATATCTAAAATAAAGATCAGTCTTTCTTGAAGTTGAGGCAATGTTGGGGTTTCTGACAGCAAGGCAGGCTGGTCTGGACGACCCTCTGCGACTGAGACGTGCAGAGTCAACAAGAAGGTGAGAGAGAATACAAGTATCTCAACTTGAAGGGAAAATACAGCAATCCAGGGGCATATTCATACACATAGCGCTAGTTACCTACTCAGAGAGCTCGTAAACCTAAAACCGCATATATGATGTTTCACCTCATATATTATGTTGGTCAATTGACAGTCTTACTAAAAGATAAAGAAAGAGAACTGTTGTCATGTCTGAAGATTTGAGAAGCTTTTAATATCAGAATTTGTCAACAGTAATTTTTTCATGAATTGGCCAATTGATTAGTCGAATGGTGGTTTCACTGGTTTCATTATTTTGTCTCATTTGCAAGATATATTTGTTGACTGTCTTTCCCACTATTATCTTATTTTAATTGTCTACCTGGACTTTAAATGTCTGATATGAATTCATGGAGTATCCAGTGATGCGCAGCTCTTCCTCTTTTTGTATCTCCAAAGGGTCCTCAGTCTGAAGTTGAATCCTGACAGAGACGTTGACAGAATCCATGGAAATGGCATCAACACCATTGACATTGAAGCAATAGAGGGCAGATAGTAGGTCCACTTAGTCCTAATTTACTATTACTGACTTATACATTACTACATTATCACCCCTGTGAAACAGTTATACTTTTCCTATCCATGACAACATTTTGTGATAAGAGCCCAGTACAATAGAGGTGAATGGCATTTAGAAAAAAAACTCAAGAGCCAAAGCTCTTGAAACAATGTTACTATGTAACCCACAGACCTTTTTGTGATAAGTTTTCACAGAGAGCTACTGGCAGGAAAAATTGGAAGTAATGCTATCTGTGAAGTCAACCCTCTCTGTTGTTTAGCATGTTGTCTGGTGGAGCAGATGGAGTGATTGTCATCTATGACCTGGAGAACTTCAATGGAAAAGCACAGTACACCTGCAAGGCAGTTTGCACAGTAGGCAGGTGAGTGTTACTCCATGTACTCAATCTGTCCACTAGAGGGTAGCACGATATTACGTTCTCATAGTACCTGTCCTTCTAAGCTGGTTCACAGCCATGTCCTTTAGGCCACATATGATACATACAAGTGAACTGGCCTGAATCAGAGTGCTTCTTCCCTCAGACCTGTGACTCAGGTCTGCTTTCTTAATGGTGATGTGAAAGGAGAATCCTACTAAATCATATTTTGTGCACTTTAACACATGGCTGTGATTCTGATGTAGATCTAATTTGTGGCAATATGACCTCAGTCTGACCCACCATATCAGAATTGATTTACTGTTGCTCTGTGACACGTTTGTCATGAAAGCATGCACCTACATGACTAAACAGGGCTACAGGAGAATGTAGGATTAAGGTTTTCAATGTGAATATAGCTTTATTGTCTGCACAGGGCAGATTAATTTACACTGCTTTAATGTGCTGGTACACTACTGTACTTTTGTGTTTTGAACATAATTGGTGGATGCAGATCAAGAGTTTAAGCACAAATCTATGTCTATCAAGCTGTGTACTACTCTGGTCACATTTTCTCACGGTTTTTGTTTGTTTTTTGGTTTGTTGGTTCTCTATGTTTTTTTAAATTTAAATGTGACAAAAGTGCGACATAAAAGGTAAGACATCAAAGAATATGACAAGAAATGTGTTGATATCAAGAGAAAAGGATTGAACAATCAAAACCAATTAACAGATTATTAAACAATAACATAATACATAACAATGAAAACAATAGTCAGCTGCAGCCAAGTAAGATAAGTGTGCTTGTGTGAGTGCACGCTTATTAATACAATATGTGCATCCAAGCGTGTAGGAATGTACGTGGCACTAGTCCAACCTTGTTTCCACCTTTTGAGGAGGACAAAAAATGGGGACCGTCTTTCCTTGAAGACTGACATGTTGTCATTACTGAAAGCAGTGATTTCTTTCCTAAGGATATGTATTCGAAATGGAGGTTGGTCCAGTTATGAATATTTATTTAGGTTTTTGATTTCCAGTTCAGAAGAATTGTTATGTTGACGACAGTTAGAGAAATGTACTCATTTTTATTTATTTAAAATTTTAATTTGAGGATAGACCCCTTCAGATGCACCATCTCGTTTTCAAGGGTGTCATCAGGCCTAAAAACATGAACGGACATTTAAACAGAAAATAAATACACAAACAATAGCAATGAGAATAAATTAAACTAATGACACATAACAATCAACACAGTAACATCAACAAGAACATACACATCTCTCTCCTACAATCCCAAACACACACACTCATTTGCAGACATTTGCACAAAATTAATGAGAAATAAAATAAACAAATACTGCCAGACAAAATAAAATACCTTTTATAAACTAAAAATGAAGTTAAATACACGAAAAAACAAGAATGAGTACATTTAAAGTAAACAAGCAAAGTGATGGTGCTTTAAACTTAGAAGTACGTCTCCTCATTTATTTAAAGGTAGTTGACAATAATAAAAAGGCTGCTGAATGTGTTTAAAGGATATTTAAAGTAAATGCATTTGAAAAGAAAGCACAACCAGTGAAAACCTCTCCTAGAGTTAAGTGGTAACCAGTTAAATGTATGTAAACAATGCTGCATGCAATATGACTTTGTTTTTTAATATAGGTCGAATCGGTATGTCCACAAATTCAGTGTCGAGACAGTCCAGTGGTATCCTTATGACACAGGCATGTTTGTCTCCAGTTCCTTTGACAAGACAATGAAAGTCTGGGACACTGAGACACTGAAGGTAAGGAATGTCACCCACAAACTATGTTACACCAGGGTAAATGTGTTATACATACAGTTTATTAGGTACACCTGTACAATTAATTCCCCCGCTTGCACTATGTAAATTGGGATGGACAAAATTAGAAGGACTTTTCAGTAGAAATATATAATATTAAGTAACTAGCTGACATTTGTTTTCTTATATCTCTACCACCCTTTCTCTCTTTTTGCTCTTTTCACTATCTCTTCCCCTCTCTTTCTTATTTTCTGCTTCATGCTTTCTACCTTTCTATGCCACATAGTCCCATATGGCAGGCCCCGAGCTGTGCTAGAGTTACACTGGCATCACGGTTACCTCAAAAGGTCAGCGAAGGGACAGAAAAGAACCCACAACCTTTCATTTGTTTTACTGTGTGTGTGTGTCTGCCCCACACAAACACACACTCATACCTATTAAATTATTGATTGTGGTTGTGTATTTGCACATTAGTGTGTGCGTTGCATTGGTGGGCACATAACGTGTTTGTGTGTGTGGTCTTTTTGTGGAAACAGAGCCTCCTCTGTGCGTGTGTGTGCCCATTGGCTGAGTTCTTGCCGGCGCTGGCACACACTGACAGATGGGGCACAGAGAGGCTTTTTATATTTGCTGAAGAATTTGCATTGTAACCACCACTGCAGCTCGGTGAGCTGCCTCCTGAGCTCAGAGCTGCTGTGCTCTCCCTCTCTACTCGCTTTTATTTTTTTTACCTTTATCATTCTCTGAACTCCATCCCTGCACTGTGGTGAATTTATACTATAGTTAAACCTTAAGCCCATGGCTTTATTTAAGGTCACAGCTGTATATTTTATCATACAATTAAAATGTTCATTCAGCATACATACACAAGTATACATAGCACTAAACATACAGATAGCTGAATTTCTACCATAGCGTGCTGACCCTCTCTGTTTGTCCATCTTCCTCTCTTTCTCTCTCTTTGTGATTCTTCAGCCGGCTGAAGTCTTTGAGTTTGAGGGCAATGTCTACAGCCACCACCTGTCCCCCATCGCCAGGAAGCACAGTCTCATTGCAGGTGTGTGTGTGTGTGTGTGTGTGTGTGTGTGTGTGTGTGTGTGTGTGTGTGTGTGTGTGTGTGTGTGTGTGTGTGTGTGTGTGTGAATGCAGCCATAGTTTTTACTGATCTCAGTGACACAGAGCAAACCAGCTGGAGTACCTGTTGGTGTTTCTATCATTGCCTGCTAAAAAGCACTGAACTTAAGTCAAAAAGCTCATTAGTTACCCTGTCTGTTATCAGTTTGTTTCTCCCAGCAATGTACTACATGTTTCCCCACAGCACACCGCAGACACTGCACCTTCCTTGTACCCCAATTTTTAACCCAGGTTTTAAAGTGACATGTACCTGGAGGGGACAGAGGTCGGTCAGAAGCTGGTTGCACATGGATTAAGGTTCACAGAAAAAACGTAGAAATCTAGGTGCAATGTCACCACGTCACCATGCAGGACTAACAGGACTAACAACTCATGCCTGCTGAGTATGTGTCCACAGCCTCTTTGACACGCCTGTTTCTAAGCCGGAAACAATCACAGTGTCTGTTTTTTGGGTTTTTTTTTTGAGTCCTTCCCTCTCAGAGGTGTTACAAATGCATGTCAAACAAGTTACAAACATCTCTGGAGTCTTGTATTGTACCTTGACACTTCTGTTCTTAAAAAGCACTCGTGGCTCTTAAATTCTTCATAATTTGGGCTATTTAGATTTTAATGACGTCCCAATCAGCTTCTTTGTTCTGTTAAATTAAAAGTAAAGTAAAGTAAACTTTGACAGTATTGATATGTAGGAATGTAATATTAAAACTCTGCGATTAAATGGAATTTTCAACTTTTAAGTTAACTTTTAACTTGTAATTCCCTTTTTTCATTTTTTTTAATCAAAGAAATAATGGCAGCGTTTTGAGTCTCCTCCCTCAACTGCTTCTTTGTCTTTCCGTTTTTTTAGTTGGCACCAAAAATCCTAAAATCCAGCTCTGTGACCTGAAGTCTGGTTCACGGATTCATGTTCTTCAGGGTTAGTGAACTAGACCACAAATACACAAACTACTTCGTGCTGTTTTTCTCACACACATAAATGATAACTTTTCCCTCTCTAGGTCACAGAGCAGAGGTCCTGTCTGTGCGGTGGTCGCCCAGATACGAGCACATCTTAGCCACAGCCAGGTAGGCACTGTTAACTGCCTGTCTTTCTGTGGAGATTCACTCTCTGAAACCATCGCCTAGTTTACCCTTAGAGCCACATCAAAGTATAATGCCAGGTACAGGACAATCCCCACCATGTGGTGTACCAGCAGGTCTTGTCTTCTCAGTTCCCACCCATCTGGCCACATTGCCACCCTGAGTCAAGGATAATGCCACCACATCGCTATGGCACTCTAGTAGCCCTGTCAGTATAGCATATGGTAGATACAGTCCCCACCTGTTTTATGCTACATTAGACATGCTAATTAACCAGTTGGGATCAGTGTGCCGCTGTCCCTGTGGCCTGTAAGTGATTTTGAAAACAACTGGCACAGAGAGGCATTCAGAGAAGTGTATGATATTCTATTATGGTGCAGCATGTAAATTCCCAACAGAAAACTGACCTTTAAAAACAAACACTGGCTTAGACCCACTGGTCTATATGAAGCCCATCAGTTTAAGCATGTATTGTACCTATAAATTGTGGGGTGATCCTTATTTTGAATAGTTAATAATTAACCAGGAGAGTATAAAACAAAAATAATTGCCTAATTTTCCCTCTAAGTGCAGACAGCAAAGTGAAAGTATGGGATGTGCGTCGGGCTTCTGGGTGTCTCTTTGCTCTGGACCAGCACAATGGAGACAAGTCAAAAGCGTCCTCTGAGGCAGGTACTGTTACCTCTCCCCTTTTCTTTCTTCTCCAGTGTCTTTTTTTCTCATTCATCCGGATTGGGCAGGGCTCTTGGTAGACGTTTTAGCCGGCCCCTGGGGTGTAATTGGCAAGGTGCATAAAAAAATTTTAAAAATAAAAAATAAATTAAAAAAAATAGAATAGGGGGTTTTGCTTAAATGCTGAAGCTGTCATCCATTTCCCCTCCCTCAACCTTATCAGTCTACCAATCTCTGTCCTAGATGTCCCTTTACCAACCCCACGATATGGCATATACCTTATTGTAGTGCTGCACAGACATACTATATACATACAATAGGAGCAGAGTGCACATAACCCCACAAATAAATATAAGTGCAAACTGAAGAACTGTGGGGGCTCACATTGATGTAGAGTCACAGAAATAAGCTTCCTGGTAACTGATGCGTCTAATGATACATTTAAAAGCTAAGCAAAAACATTAAGTCAGTTTTACAGCATCATTTTCCTCCTCTCTGCTGTGATGTCCAACTTCTAGGTTAACACAACTGAGTGTGTCTCTGGAGGAGAGGTCGACATTCTGCACATACTGTATCTTTCTTTCTTACCTGTGGTCCTGTTTGTGTTTGAGCCACGGGGGCCAATGTCTAGAGGAAAGCAGTTTGCAATTAAACCAGTTAATGTCAGCTATTCTGTGTAATAATAGGAGACAAGGGGTTTTAACAATATATTCACTAAAAGCATGTCATTGGTTGATAGGTATAAGAAGTGGATGTGTGGAAAAAATATGCACTGCTGGTTGTTGACAAAGATGGAGGAGGAAAGAGATGACAAATGTATGTTACCATGTCTTTCCTGTGTTTAACCAGTGAACACAGCTCATAATGGCAGAGTGAATGGCCTGTGCTTTACTGGCGATGGCCTCTACCTCCTCACTACTGGAACTGATGACCGCATGCGACTATGGAATAGTGCCTCTGGGGAAAACACACTGGTAAGGTGTGAGTGTGTGTGTGTGTGTGAGTGAGAGTAAATGCTTTGTCCTCGTAACCTACCTGGATTAACATTTTGGATTATGCAAATGCAGCAGTTGCACACCCATTTCATTTGCCTTTCCCAAACTAGATCCTTAAAAGAAATGTGAAGAGCGAATTGAATAAATACCCAAAATGTCCTTCTTGATACTTTCCGGTCTGGTTTTGGAACCTGCAAAAACTGTTGAAACTGAAACTGTTCCTGATGTGGTCATCGGTGATCTCTGAAATACAGGTTCAGCCCAGCTGTCTATCCTGGATCTCGGTGCTCAATCATTGGTCCTGAAACATAGGATAAATTAAATAAATTGCCATAATTATGCAGTGGTCATGTAACGCCATATTTTTGTTTCTTGGGACATGAATTCTGTGGAATCATTAACTTTAAAGCTACATTAATACATTTTTGACCGCTAGGGAGCAGAAAAATTGTCAAAACTATAAAAATAGTGAGCTCAGACCTAACTTTACAGTCTACACGCAGGCTTTGAAATTGTCAGTGCTTTTGGCACCATGAGCAACCCTTTCACATTAGAGTCATTTGATGAAATTTTAATACCAAAAATATTGATCAATATTGGCTAAACGTGTTGAATTGAGGACATTAGTATATGCATTTCTTACAACCTATCATCCTAGGAAACAAGAATGTATTCTTGGCAATTGGGGCCCATCTCTGTTGTGTTAGAAACAAACAAGGACTAATGGTGTAAACACAGACGATCACAGTTGGAATCCTGGAAGCTTGAGTAAACCTTCATTACTAGCAGATTAGGTCACTGTTATGCCTTCTCCTCTGGGCTACCTAAACACTGTTACTGTCAATACAGAATGCTGCTGCACAAGTTCACAAGTAACTATCTGCTGCACAAATAACTAGGACAGGAAAACGAACAACATCAACCTTGTTTTTAAATCTTTACACAGCCCTCCAGTGAATGCTAGACATGGTTTATACTGTCATTCATCATTCTCAAATGTTTAGAAGTCTAACTGGGGCTGTCTTAGTACTGCGGTGAACATGAAAGCCAGATTGAAATTTCTGTAGAATACTGTCAAAGCTTGAAAATGTCTTGAATTTGGATTAAAGTTGTGAAATTCCAAGGGAGCATGGTTACTTTTCTTCAATTTTCTGCAGTTTGCAAGGGCACCGGGGAATTTTTATTAATGGCAGTACTTTCTTTTCTTTTTTGTTGTTCTCTAAAAACATTGCAATTGGGATAGATTCAAGCAAACAGATGGAGCTACTAAAAGATTTATCCTGTCAGGACTTATGAACTGGTGATGTTAGTATGTGAACAAGTGAAACAGGAATTAATGTTGCCAACAATCTACCACTGTTAACCATATTGGACAGCCTTGTTTGCATCACAGCTCTTTCAGGCTCTTCAGGACAGACTCTTTGACTATTTTAGTTTTGGTCCAGATAATGGGACCAAAACTCCTGATCCTGCTGAATGGGTGTTTTTGCCCAGAGTGAACCAACAGGGTGCCGGTCTTTAACAAACTTGCTTTATAGCGTATAGAGTGTACATAGAATAATGGAAAATGTATATATCCAACCCCATACAAAGACTTCACGTTACAGAAACATAACCTTTAACATAAGCTATGTTTCCTCTCACACAGTCTCCGTTCTAATTTCCTGCTCTACTGCCTCATGCTGTGGTTGCCATGGTGGGCATTGTTCCATCTCCAGGCTGTAGCACAATACAACTAGTGACTTAAAGGGCAGAAGTAGTTTATATTTGGACATATACACACGATCTGAACCTTGTGTGCCTTCACTGTTTGTCCCTCAGGTAAATTACGGGAAGGTCTGCAACGAGAGTCGTAAAAGGCTACAGTTCACAGTGTCACGGGGCTGCAGCCCAGAGTTTGTGTTTGTGCCATGCGGCAGCTCAGTAGCGGTGTATACCCTCCACACGGGAGAGCTCGTCACTATGCTCAGGGGTCACTACAACAACGTCGACTGCTGCGAGTTCCACCCAGACTACCAGGTGAGACACACTGAAGTCCCAGGTGGTGACTATTCCCTGCATCTGGCCAATATACCCATCATCTGTTTGTATTTCCATGCATCTATTTCTGTTTGTTCTGCTAGTTAAGTCTAGTTGGTCTCTTGTACGCTTTGAGAATTCAGGTCAGTTTCTCTCTGTCCACCGTCTTTTTGTATTTTATCTCTTCAGCCGTTGTGGTGTTGTCACTGCTGTAAGAGCTGTTAAAAATTTGCAATCACCATGGCAGTCTCATATAAGCCGCTTCCCCTGAACAGATAGCATGGTTATGTCAACATTTGAGCTGGGCGACTGTAAATGCAAATACAGGCATCCCCTTTGTGTGAAGTTAGTGACTTATTTTCAGAAGTCACACGCTGAAGGTTTAATTGCACAAAGTAACTTTATCTCTCCTTTATCAGAGTCAAATATAGGTGTTACTTTGGTTTCACCATTATCTGTAGCCTATAATACTCTGCTTGTGCATGTTGCCATTTGAGGATTAAAGAATGGGATTGTCAGAAAGCCAGTGGGACAGAGATGTCATGTGATGATTTATGTAATGTACAGTAACTGTTTCTACGCAACAAATTACCTGATTGAGGCTATTATTAAGGTTTTCATTGCAAAACAGCAACAGAACAAATGTATAAACACACAGGCAACAAGAAGTTCAGCATTTGCACAGGTGCAAATTGTGATGACATAAGTTAAACATGTAAATAAGATAAACATACAAACAATAAAAAGAGTACATTCAATAATAGTGTGTATCCAAGTGACTGATGCTGTGTGACAAAATAACAGACAATGTCTCTGAGGCTAAAGGAGCATGTGGAGTTGACTTTGACAAACAGATTGGCCTAAAATATAGTTTCCTCACAGGTAAAGAACAGATGAGCAGTCAATATCTGTACATTTAGCGAGAAAGTTTACAATTAAGCAGAAGACAGAACATATATGACACACCTTTGCCAAACACTGCATCGGGCATTTTTTCATGTTTTCATTTTTGATGATTTCAACATCAATATACAGATTTTTATAAGGTAATTACTAAAACCAAGCTTAAGATTTTTTATTATTATTAAAAGTCAATATTCATATATATCTACATATATATCTAACTAAAACCAATATTTGTTTTCATTCAAGCTATTGGCTTGAATCAGTTGTCTCTCAATATATCTGCAAAACCCTGGCGTATGCATGTTTATCATATTCTTCTTAAAGTATAAGCAAAAGTGACAATATAAAAATCTGTGTTTATCAATGTGCTTGTTCAGTTATGTGTTTCTTTAATAAAAATACGGTAGTTATCTGTCTTCACTTTTCTGTTTCTCCTGAAGTGTCTGTAGTAATTGTTTATTCTGAGAAACAACTTAGATATTAGGTGACTTTAGTTATACACAATCATTGCAAATGCAGAGGGATGTCTAGCCCACACCCTTGTTATTAGCCATTTTCAACACAGGCATTGATTGTGTAACATAGGAATGCAGTTCGGTAGCTTGTCATTCTGGAGAGTTCCAGAAATGGAGGTCCTGAAAATGTGTATTTATTTCTTTTTGATGACTCTTGTTTGATGTAATGACACAGATCAGACCCATGGCACAGAGAACGTGTTCCACTGAGTTGACTTGTGTTGCATGGATGTGGATTATTAATCATTTTACTCTTGGTCCCAATCATGCTGATGTCATTGTTTGGAAGTGCTTTAAGGTGAAGGTTATGCTGCAACAGTGTGTGAACCAATGTGTCAGAACTGAGGTGTCCTTGTTCTTCTTTATATGTAGGAGCTGTATAGTGGAGGTAAAGACTGTAACATCCTGGCGTGGGTTCCTGTCCTTCGTACCTCAGATGTGGAAGAAGAGTCAAACAGTGCAAATAAGGTACAAGTCCTCAAAACAGGAAACAAGATATGGAAAAGACATACTGAGAACAGTTGTGGAATCAAATAGCACTCCAAAATGTTACAGATGAACACTACTTCAGGTGTTTTATATAATTATGTTGTATTTTAGCGCCAATGGTAGGAAAAAAATAATGACAGTCTCAATTAATAAACTGTAATATAAACTTGTTACTTTGTCTTCATGGCTGAAATTAGATAATGCATAAGCAGTGTGTCATCTTAGGTATTTAAACTCTGTGTTACCTGGAACATGGTGATCCACAGACAAACACACCAACATTCAGTCACCACTACTCATCTTTGTCAAGCCATTTCTGCATTCTAGGAGTGCTTATTGAATTACAAATGTCTGCCACTCACCGTTTCTTTTTCCAGTTGAACTACTTTAACTACGTTGATCAGATGAACTTAACAATAGTTGTTATCTGTGAAATTGTTGTTGGGCAAATTTGACAGGGATGTGTGGTTGTCCGCACACAGAGTATACCCCGTGATTTGTGTGCATGTGTATTATGCTTTTGTAATGGATCTTGATATTGAGCTGAATGTCTTGATTCCTTACAGGATGCTGCTGGCCAGTCTTCAGTGAACCCTGCCTTACAGGATGCATGGAGCAGTGATGAAGATTAACGCTGGTGTTTTGTACCTGTGGACAAAGTAGACGTACAGGTGTCTGACCAGGCAAATAAAGCACACATCCTTCACGATTAGCTTGTCAAAGAATGACAGATGTTAATTATGAGTTTAGGGAAATCTGTCTGTTTCGTCGTTGCAGACAAAGATGAACAAATAATTGTCTAACTTTATGCATAATGTTATGAATAATGTTTGTTTTTGTACATTTGATCTTGCATTTGTTATTGTTATTTTGCTACTTTTTTATTTGAATGTAAAGCCAACATGGTCTTTGGTATGCATAGCAAGTTTCATGTTGCTGAAGACATCTGAACCTCTTAATTGCAAACCAATTTTGTATTTCCAACAATTCATTGTTGTCATGGGGGATGTCTGCCATTGTCTGTGCAAATTAAAATATGGTGACTGTTAAAACAAATATATTAGGTTTCAACAATTTGTAATATTTACATAAGATTTTGGTTAAAGCGACCTTAAAGGGCTCAGAGAGAGAGAGAGAGAGAGAGTGAGAGTGAGTACGCTTTGTAAACAGGTGTGGTGTCAGTCTTTCAATTTGTGAAGAGATCATTCTGACTGGGAGTAACTGGGCATTCAGAAACACACTTTGTATTGTTGTCATTCCTGGCATACTTTGCATGTGTTTGTAAGTTCTGCTGTCAGCACTTGCTGAAACTAACAGCAAGGAGTGATACTGAAACCTTTCTGTGTGTCCCACCCCCCTACCTCCCTCACAGTTTTACATATTGGCTTTGCTACCATGTGGTCACCTGGACCCTAAATGACCCCCCCCCCCCCCCTTTACACACACACACACACACACACACACACACACACACACACATTCAATAACTAAAACACAGTACAGTTATCAACATTGTTATTAATCTTTTGAAATATACCATTATTTCTTGCATATCTATCCAGTGATTTTGAAAATGAAAACACTTTTTATATATGTGTTATCATCATAATGTACCAGTCAGCTCTCCTTTTCCCAAATTACCTGAATTGTCTTGAATTGTAGAGTTTTTAATGTGTCTTGTGTTATCATAAAAACCCTGTGAATGCCACCTTATTTCTTTCACTCACTTGTGTAATCTTTGGTTTGGTTTTACGGAGGTTATGGAAAAAAACAGCACTAACTGTAAAGCTGCTGAACTCCTTTTTATGTGCTGAAACCAGTGATTAATTACGTCTGAAGAGGATATACCGTGTTGTTTCAAAAACTTGTCGATGAGACATCACTCAAAAATGAACTTGAATCTTAACGCAGTTGGGACATAAATCGGCCAATCAGTGAACGAGGAGTCGTTGATGGAGCGCAGACCCCGCCCTCCGATGGCGGCCATAAGGAACGACGGGAGCGAGTTGTGGGAGTGAGTGAGTAGAGCTGGAGGCACACCTGTTGGAGCGGTGCAGGTGAGCCGGGGGGTTGTTAGCGACAATTTGACAGACTCAAAAGGATTTTCATCGAGTGTCCGCGGCAGCAGCACTAAAGGTTAGTAATTTCTTAACTGAATCTGAGTCAAGTGATGAAACAATTAAATATTAAATGCTGAGAACGTGCGTCGACGCAAAAGCGTGCCTGTGATTGCTGAGACTCCTCCTGTCATCGTGAGGTGGATGGTAGCTGCTGGACTTGTTTTTCATCAATTGCGTCACCTGGTCCTCATCAGCTCAGCTCCTTGTTGGGGATTACAGCGATACTGGTGTGTAAAGTTATCTGACATTGGCTGAGAATAACCATTAATTCTGAATTTGGATGCCATTTTACAAAAGAGAAAAAATGGAGCACCATCTAACTGAACATTGTATTATATTAGAAGGTGCTCTTTCCAAAGTGATGGTGCTGACGCTAAACCTTTTAATAGCGTCTACCCACACTGGAATTAACTTTTAATGTAATGTGGGTTTAGTGTATTGTGTTAGGAGGCAGGGCCGGTTAATGTTCTCAGATAAGATTGAGAAATAAAATGGTTTAAGAATTATGATAACGGCCAAATTTGAAGTCAAGTTTGTTGAGATGAAAAGACGTCATCCACGCATTTAGCCCATTTGATCAAATCAACATGACATAACTTACTTATTGTTTAATGTGAAGATGCGTTCAGTGGGTTTTTTTAAACCTGTTTTTATGTGTAGCATATGGTTAAGTGTGCCTCCAGTTACTGAATGACTCTGAACGCGACCCGATGGAGATACTGTAGGACCACATTTCACTCAAACATGGATGGGAGTAACAGCCAGGATCCCTGACTATAACGTTAATTGGCATGTCGAGGCTTGCCATGTCTTCATTAGTGCAGAGACTCCAGACAGCCATGCCTATTTTTCACAATAACGCCAATGACTTATCCATGCCCTGTTAAAGTTCCTGTTTCATTCAAGTAGACACACCTTGAAAACCTGTCGCGTCGGTTTATTCCTTATGTACACTTTGCCGACATGGACTTGATGTGTTTTAGTCCTTTTTTACATTTACTCACTGCCCCACACAACGGTTTTCTAGAAACAAAAATAATCTAACAGGCATATTGAGTACCAAGACTTCGTTTGACTTCTGGTTTGTCTGTGAGGTCTCTGAGAGAAGTTCCCTCTTGGCATATTTCCCATAGTATAGGCACGTTTCATAAACCAGTCAAGCCAGTCACTTTGAACCTTGTCCCACTCTGCCCACTCTATCCCATGTCCAGAAACTCTGAAAACTGCATTTTGCAGCAGTGACTTCTGGATCACTAGGACAATGTTGTCCCATTTTTAGCTCCAGTTTCAGCTTGGTGTCATTACGACAACTTTACATTAAGCTACACATGAGTGTTTGTCTGTTGACAGTGTTCTCTGCAAACTCTTTGAAAGTAGCCTGCTTCCCATTGAGAAAACCATAAGGCCAAGTTTCACTAGTATGTTGGTATCATCATGAAAGATACCCAGCATGTGTCAAGGTGGCATGCTTCTGTTATGACACACGAGTCCTTTTTAAAAGTGGACTATACTCTAACTGGACAACAACATATCTTTACATTAGCCCTGCGTACATGTTTCTTGAATAAATTCTAGTCGCACTGTTCTTCTCTGAAAACAGACACTGACTGCTACTCATTGTACTCCCTGCACACTCTTGGCTTTGTTCGCCTCAGAGGGGCAGCAAAGAATGGCTGATTCGCCTTCCCCCCACCCTATACAGTCCGGTCTTTCAGCCATGGCAGTGTGCTGCTCAAGTAGAACTACTACTAAATTACTATACAGAGTTGAACACGGTTCAGATCTTATCAGATACCAGAAGAAGTGGTACTGTGTGCTGTCTGTTTCTGTTAATGGTTCAGGTCACACTTGTTTTTGGTTTTGTTTTACAACTTTTGCCGCAGTTGTTTGGAAGATGTGCGCTTCCTCTTTCGGGCATTCATTTGTCAAAGTGGAGGAACTAGTAGCCATTCTAGCCTTGATAGCCTCAACGTGAAACTTTGCTTTGGTCATTTTCTAATCAAAATCGCTTGACTTGCATTTTTGTCTCCATTTGGCATATTTAGCAGCTTTTGCATATGTATAAACATTTCAGTAAACAGACTTTTTGCCGTTCTGAGACACAAATATCACTGAATCTGATTCTCTGCCGAGCTTCTCTTCCAAATGCCAGTGAACTTGTGTGATCTAAACTGACTTGCTAACCTTTTGCCTTTTTGCTCTTTTAGGTGAATTGCAAGGATCTTGTCTGACAATGGAATTTGATACTATAAAGTCCTCAGCCGCACTCATTTATGATGAGTTCATCCAAAATGCAGGTGAGTCTTTGAACATTCAAACACATTCAAGATGGCTCTATGGCATGTTTTGTGATTTTTAAAACCCTACACTATCATCACTTTTGGGTTTGTTTCTGTATATCAATCACGTTTCTTTTGTACCTGAACCTTGTTGATCTCACAAACCTGTCAACATACTTCTGTTACAGACAGACGGACAGCAACCTGGTTCCTCATGTCGTCTCCTCTCCCCCAAACGATCATCATCGCAGCATACATTTATTTCGTCACATCGCTGGGGCCTCGGATCATGGAGAACCGCAAAGCTTTTGACCTCAAAGGAGTTCTCATAGTCTACAACTTCAGTGTGGTGGCTCTCTCACTCTACATGTGCTATGAAGTGAGTCAGCATGTTTCCTTGTTTTCTTTCCCGCTTCAATTAGTGCACAGTCGACATGAAATTTGTGCTGCTGATATCATTCTTTTATGTAAGGTTTTACACAGCAATGCATACCACATATTCCTTGCAGTGTTGAGTTCATTGTTAAGAACAGAGCCATGACGCATTCCACTGGCAGTCTTGTGAAATACTCTTGTTCATGACTTTTTTTTTTTTTTTTACCTTGGCTATTTGATCTGAGGTTGAACCAGCTCGGCAGGTGTATTCTTTCCATGCACCGTACAAATGTTAACTCAGAGCTGCACAACTTCAACATAACTGACTCAGTCCTCCATCTTTCCCTTTGAGACTTACTTAATTTTATTGATGCACTGTCATTTAGAGTGACGTATTGGATTTTTAGATATTTGGTTGTAAATATGACACACTTTGTTTGACCTATTAACCCAACCATATATATATATTGAAATATTACCCCGGACACAGTAGCTTTTAGAGTGTAAGGCAGTCAAACATTAAGTTAACAGCAACATGTCTGGAAAAAGGATTAAGAAAAAGATTCAGGTAAAACTTTTTCAACAACTTACAAGTTTTGAAGGTACTGTTATGAATTTTTATTTCTTTTTTTTTTTATGTAGCTTTTTCTTCAGCCTCTGTGTCTTGTGAATAACACTTGCCATGTTTCTTTCTTCAGTTTGTGATGTCAGGATGGGGAACAGGATACTCTTTTCGCTGTGACCTGGTCGACTACTCTGATTCTCCACAGGGTGTGAGGGTAAGCCTCTTTACAATCTTTACAGATTGGGATGTATTGCAGCATCTGAGTTATGCACTAAACATGTAGTATAAGAACCAGTACTGAAATATTCTTTACTGTCTCCTCTAGATGGCGGCAACATGCTGGCTTTATTACTTCTCAAAGTTCATTGAGATGTTGGACACAGTAAGTCACAATCACCGTTGGACATTTGAGTACTCTTCCATTGTGTTGCATTTTGTCACATAGTAAACCTGTAATTTGTCAGATCATTACATTTGAGTCCTACCAATGTACCCTACACTTTTTCTTTTTTTGTGTGTGACAAACAATACTTGTCTGTTTCCAGATCTTCTTTGTGCTGAGGAAGAAGAATAGCCAGGTGACATTTCTTCACGTCTACCATCACTCGATCATGCCTTTCACCTGGTGGTTTGGAGTTCGGTTTGCAGCAGGTAAGATTTCTTTTTCTTTCTTTCTTTTTTTTTTTTTTTATTTAAATGTACAAGCATTTAAAATTTTCCATAACATGAATTTGGTTCCTTTGGTGACATTATTCCTGATGCACTCTCTATTTTCAGGTGGTCTGGGGACATTCCACGCCCTGCTTAACTGTATCGTCCATGTTATCATGTACTCATACTACGGCCTGACTGCCATGGGCCCCAGCTACCAGAAGTACCTGTGGTGGAAGAAATACCTCACTACCATTCAGCTGGTATGTCAGGGTTTTTTTTTTTTTTTTTTTGTGTCATATGTTCTCAAAGTTTACTTTTTATAAGGACCTGTGGTGAATCTTGGCAATACACTTAACCCTTCCTTTCTTTGTTGCGTCCCAGATCCAGTTTGTTATGGTGACCACCCACATCTCCCAGTATTTCTTCATGAAGGACTGCCCCTACCAGTTCCCTATCTTTATCTACATCATCGGCTCGTATGGCCTGATTTTCCTGTTCCTCTTCCTCAACTTCTGGTACCACGCCTACACCAAGGGAAAGAGGCTGCCTAAAGTGCTGCAGGCTCAGACATGGGCACACCACAGCAACGGAGTTATGAATGGAAACGCCAGTCATGAAAAAGATGAGTGACGCAAGACTCTGCTCATCAGGGGGTTTCGGGGTTGACCTCATTTACATAAGCAAACCACTGCAGTCTGAGATACAACCCCAATTTGTTTGGACTTCTTTTTTTGATTGCTTTTCTACTTGCAACTGCAAAAGACAATCTTTAAATTATGACCAAAGCTATATTTAAGAGGTTTATTGACTCAAGCTGAAGGGTTTTTTATTCTTTTTGTTTACACTGAAGGTAAAGCCCAAGTTCTGCTATGGACGTTTCCAAATATCCCTCCTTTTTTCTGCTACAGTATAGTTTTTTAAAAAAGTGTACGTGTCAGAAATCGACTCCACTATTCACACTGAATATAGGGCTTCACCTATGGTAAAACTGTAGGACCCTCAGCTGTACAATACAGCCGCACTGGGCCTGCTCAAAAAGCTTCTAATGCCGAGATCTTTTTTTTTTTTTTTTTTTTTTTTTTTTTTTTTACTTTTGTGACTATCTTCTCAGAAGACTTTTAGGAAATCCAGTTTAGTGTTTTTTTTTTTTTTTTTTTTTTTTTTTTTTAAATTGTGCACTGAAAAGTTAAAGGTTGTTTATTTCACTTGCCCTAAAATGACGTTGACTGTTGTGAGTCGATATGGTGTTTAGGCTACACATGTCCTGTTGTTCAGGTCTTTAAATGGTTACATGCATGCAGAACAGGGTGTTTTTGTTTTTAAGTTTTGATCACATGCATACCCGCTTCTCTATGGCTTGAGGCACAACCACTGCTGATGGTAGACATTCAGTTATACTGTGGAGTCAATTTATTGACTTAAGAGATCTCCTATGAAGCGACGGTGTGACAGACACCAGAGAGGAAGGCTGATAGACCACTGTGGCTCTTGAAGGATCCAGAGCAGAGTTAGAGTTTTACTACTTGCTTACTGAGGCATATTGCAAAATAACACTGTATTATAAGACGGCAGTACGTACAACTACGTGGATTCGCTATTTAGCCAGTCAGAAAAAAACAAGCAGCCTTGCTTGCCTGCTTTTTTAAGTATTTTGCTTCATACGTTGAAGCTCTGTGGCCAACAGGGTCTTCAGACGGCTGGAGTCAAGGCAGTGCCTTTTGGACCAAAGTCTGTCGAGTAGTTTCATATCTTGTTACAATGATCTTAAACCTAAAAGTGAATGTAACTCTGCTCCTCTGGTGACTGAGGACACAGGATCAAGCTTGGCATGGAGGTGGAAAGAGTTTCGCCTTTTTTATTCAGGTGCAAGCCCATGTTAACACTAAAGATTTACAGATGTACATACAAACATTATTTTTCAGTTCCTTGTTAAATCCCTTATTATACCAATAGTTAATACTGTAAAATGATGTGACCTTAAATGTTGTTTATATTGTATTTTATATGTATTTATACAAAAATAAATGATCAATGTACTTTGAAAAAAAAATGTGGCTTTTTTAAAATTTTTTAATGTGTTTAAAGTTGAGCAAGACACTTTGCAGTTATTACCTTTCTTACATCACTTTGTCTAAAACGGCAAAATACTAAAAGCTGTTTTGGGTTTTTTTTTTTTAAATGCAACTTTATAGCAGAGGTTCATAAATTCTTAGTGAAAGTCTTAAAACTACTATGTGCTTGTCTTATTTTGAAGTTTCAGTCTGAGAGTTGCTTAGCCTTGACAAGTGATTATCAACTTTGGAAGTATAAGCTACAGTTATAGGCTAGTTTCTCTTGCAGAGTACAGCAGCTGCATTGTTAAATAGGAAGACAAGTCTGCTACACTTGAATGACATGCTTCCTGATAAGTTAAATCGTAGGTGACGCAAATGCAGCCTCTTTACAAGCATGCTTGAAAGGGAGTTATGGAATTAAAGGAAACCCTTAATGAAAACAGGGACCCACATGAGCAGTTTGAAATTCTAATCTTGGCTTAGCCATGAGGCTGGAAATGACTTTCATGATGCATTTTCTTCACAGTAACATTTGATAAGAACTTGTAGGAAACAAAACTGTCTCGGATGAGTTAATGCTGGCTTTGTGAAATTGCTATTTTGATTGGTTGGTTAAATGATGCTTGGACCTGACTATAATGAGCTACTTTCACCAGTAGGAGTTGCTACTGCACCAGGAGATGTGATGTGTACTGTTTCAGTTCAATACTTTATTGATCGGTCCGTTTTAATCTCCAGGCATTGACTGTACCTCCATGTGGTTCTCTGTATCTGCAGGACGATGAACTGTGAATTGCATTTTGCGCTTGTTGGGTGAAAAACTTGTTTCTCTAAAATGTTAGTGTTTCCAGAATGGAGGAATAGATTTGTACCATAGATTATTCAATTTATATCAAGTAGTTTTGAGGGGATTTTCATCACATCAAATGCATTTTCTCAACCAGTAGAGGAGCATGCACATTTTGTCATCGTTTGCATGCAACTCAAAAATGTTCACACACGGTTCACAAACCAATTGGATAGAATATAAGCCAGTTCAGAGTGTAGTTCAGGTGGCACAGGTGAGTTGAATGCGGATAACAACAATGGATTGAAACAATCTGAGAGGCTGAGGAGGAAGAGTACGTGTCAAGGCTGAATCCGACACACTAGAAGGACCCCCGTTGCCCGGCAAGGGAGAGCGTTGCCTGTGATGTAGACGAGGTCCTCTGGCCTGATGCTGAAGACGTGATGCTGAGGCAGAATGAATCTCTTGTTGACTTTGATTTTGCAGTTGCACAACATGAATCTCTTGTTGACTTTGATTTTGCAGTTGCACAACATTTTACAGTGTACTGTAATGTGTTTTTCATTTTGACTTGTTTCTTTGTCCTTTTGCAGTACTGTATTTTCATGCAAGTGCTGAATACTGCAGACATTCAACACTGTATTACTTGCAGTACTTACAGTATACAACATGTTCACTGTGAATATTCATTTTTTGATTATGAGCACAGATAAAAAGGTTTTGAGGCTATTGTCTGATTTTGCCAAAAGAGTCAGATGTTTTGTGAATGTAGTTTAGCGAAAAGGGTGGAAGGTTGGAAGAAATGTGTCTTAGCAATTGTGAAAAACTGCAAATGGGAATTCTGCAAGATGTGTTATCCAGCAAGACAATGAGCCCGAATATGAAGCCAAAGCCACACAGGAATGGCTTAAGAACAACATTTTAATGTCCTGGAGAGTCCAGATCTAAATCCAATCGAGAATGTGTGACTGGACTTGAAAACCAAACAAAGGCAGGAAACAGGGAAACTTGTTATAGACTCTGTATATCCTCTATATCATTTTCAAATATATACATAAATTAGATTTCAGATATAGACACTGTATATCCTCTATATCATTTTCAAATATATACATAAATTAGATTTCAGATATAGAACTATTAATATTTTATATGTAGGAAAATATGCCGCTCTTTCTCTGACACTATGTCAACCCATGCTTCCCCCTGTCCATCTCACACACACAGTCGCACCCAGGAAACAGACCTGTCTATTTGACATCAGTGCGTCCTTCTGGACTTAAGTGGTACATAATGATACCGCCACCAACCAACAGCCCCTGAGCTTTTTATCGAATGACACTCGGCTGCGTGATGACAAATACGAGAGCTTTTAATACATAAAAGGAAGCTGACATACAAATGACTGAAATCATTAAAAATAGTTTTGCAGCCCATATAAAAGTGGTAAATGAGTGCTGAAACTAACCGATTGAATGGAGAGATGAGAGCAGGCAGCAGGACAGCCCAGCCCCTTGCAGGGCATGGATGATCGCTCTCCACCGTGATGAGTTCCAACAACCCCTGTCTGTCTCTAAGCCACCCTCGCAGGTCCTTCCGTGGTTTTACTGTGGAAGAGGCCGGGATAACTAGGTCATTATCAGGCTGAATGTGTGAGACGGCTCATCATTGCAAATAGCCCATGTGTAACACAAATGAGCTGAGTCAGTGAGCAGGATTTGTCCCTGCCTTTCACCACAAGATACACAATGATTTTAAAAAATATATTTTCATGTTAGAAACATTTAAGTCATATTTGATTGTTTTACTGTTTTCATGTTTGACATTGCACGGAACATTTTATAAACAATTGCTTAATGAAGAACAGCAGAAGTGGCAAAATGATAATCAGACTAATTGTTAATCTGCCATCCCGATATTTTAGAGGCTTGTGTTTGTAAGAAACATCCAATAACATCTGGATCATTAACTGTTGGCAAACTATTCCCTTACCTCAAACTGTAATAAATTACGTCGATGCCTTGCAGCTTCAGTCTCAATTAGGTCTGATAGTGGAAATAAAAACTTTATAGCAACATTATTTGCTGTGTCTGCCAGAGTGATTGCACAAATAAGTTCAACAGGCTCGAATCATATTTGTGCAGTGAGATTTTTTATTTGAATTTTATTTATTTGACAGTGATGTTTAAGTGCAGTTTAATTTGATTTACAATATTCAATCCATATTAGTAAAAAAAAAAACATTTGTAAAACTATCCTGACTGAAAGAAAATGACATGAATTGAAAAGATTCTTGAATGTTATCTATTTCTTAAAGATTAACAATGGGCTCCTCTATGAAAATGAAATATTCAGCCAAAGTTAAAGGAGTTTTGCTTATTTCACAGCAACATTTGAATCAAAATGTGAGGACAGTTTCTATTTTCTGTTTGCTTATGTTGCCGGGCAACTGGCAATAAAATCTGATAACATACCCACACAGTCCTGATGAAGTAGATCAACTGAAGAGTTAAACTCTTAATAAATGATACTTACACATGTATTTTGTCCAACTTTAACCTTGATTGTTGCTTATTGAGTAATATTCAAATCTACATTATGAAACCAGACATGGTATCACCTTTTAAGTTGATATGGCGAACTTGTTAGCAAACAGTTGCCTATTTTCACATCCAGCTGATGTGGAGCAACATTATCATTCATTTTGAGTTGTGTTTTCAGCAAAGTGGTAAGTCAAATTTCCACTCTCCTTTTAGCTTTGTTTTCATTTTTACCTAATGCTCCACTATGTTCACCAGCTAGTTGCTAACTTTGTCTGTCTGCCATATGGTGCTGTGTATGTAGCTTTCTGTGGGTTTTTAGGGCTTGTTTTTGTTGCTGAAAACAGTGATGCTATTTAGAGCAGTGAGACTGAACCAAACAGTTAAGTTGCAAGCTGGAAAACCAAAACAAGGAACTGAAAGAGGCTAAAACACTCTGAGGGGATAATTATCTGTGGATTTATGACTTTGCCCTTTTCACATAAAAGAAAAATATTGATTATATCCGCTTTAATGTTATAGAGAAGTACTTAAGTTTTGAAACCATTTTTAGGGGCTTTAATGGTGACTCTCCATACGGGAGGCCACAGTTGTCACGCTGTACCACAATCAAAGGTGACATAATATGAAACAACACAAACACAAAATATGGTGCTGTCTACCTCAGTGGTGGCTCTCAGGAGGACTTTAAAATGGCAGAGTCATGATACACAGGAGGATCTGATTGCAGATAAAAGACAGAAAAAAGCTAGATGGTAATTGCTTTTCTTCGCCAGCTCACGACGCTTCCAGGCAATTGCACCGTCACATGCAACAGTGACAAGGTTTAAACACGTCTGTTTTTCTAACAGCATTTGTCGTGACTCATGACCACAATTTGGTGAATGTACATTCATGTGTCTCCTAATTTTTCGATCTTGTAGAGGGGTGACAGCACCTTGGAAACTTTCCGATGAAGGACAACAACGGACAAAGAAAAGACCTGACCGTATGGGAGAGAACAGAGAGTGCTGGAGGGGAGAAAGAGGCCATAAAAAGTACAACAGGATAAACAAAAGAGAAGAGGCAAAGTCTTTACAGTTTACTGTGATATGAGAAGTGTAAATTCATGGATATATTCAGTGGCTCAATTGATGAAGGTGAATCTAATTTTGCTTGTTCACATCTCTTGAATCTCTTAAATGGTGATTATGTAGAGTGAATTTAGCCAGAGCTTTCAGTGAGCAAAGTGTTACCCAGGTGGTGTTAAGTCCTTGATATTAACAGAGCAAAGAGCAAAGCGTGTGTGTGTGTGTGTGTGTGTGTGTGTGTGTGTGTGTGTGTGTGTGTGTGTGTTTGTATGTACTGCTGAGTCTCAGCAGAGAGCAGATGGCTTTCTGAGAATAATTATTGCTATTTTAGATAATTGTGGGTATTTGGTTGCCCTAATAATAACCCAGTCCTCCTGTCTTTTTCAGTGTCTCTTTTTCTCCTCTATTCAGCGCAAAAAATGAATATGATTTGGCTTATTAAAATTTAAATAACAGTCACCACGATCAGGATGGCAGAAACGTGATGTGCTGCCAGTGTGCTGCTCTCATTGTACCACCCTAACAGAGTTTACTTTCATTTGTAATGCCATTAAACTGAATATATCTCATCGTGTTTCTGTGTTTAATGTCAGTCACCACAAACACATAATCTGCCACGATGTGTTTTCTCTTTAAAGACAGTTGAGACAGTGCTGCATTTGTTTCAGGCTCCTGTGTTACTGTACATATTGTCATTTTGTTTTTGTTATGTTATAAATTGATCATTGCCATGAAGAATTGCATTTTGTTTGCATTCAACTCTGCAGGCAATGTGGACGTTCTGTGCACCTGCACCTTTACATCTCTGGATGCATGATTTCAACTGTGTGTTTGTCCCTTTGGGCAAAACTTTGCAGAACACCGAGTCCCCACACCTCACACCGTGAAGAACATCTCTTCCCCCCTCTGTGATGGTTGCTGTCAACAGCTTTTGCACTAACTGTGGGTGCAAAGCAGTGGAACAAATGCGGTGACTTTGGGACCCAGGGATATTTTCCAGGTACTTATCTGCCCCGCTGCAGTATATCATTTGTCCCAAAGCCGACATATTGATCACCGTCTTGTCTTCCAGTTGTATATTAAGTCAGGTCTGCTGTGTGTGTCAGCTGCTGCCTCTGTGGCTGTAAGCTGTCATATCTGTTTAAGGACAGGCAGCAAAGAAAGGCTATTTATGTAGCCTGCTTTCAGATTTTTCATGTGTTCGAGGAACTTTCAGCCTTACGCCCTTCAGGGGTTCACAGATTAAAGGCTAAACTATTTCCCTTTGCTCTGACAAATTACAGATGTAAATTTGTACTTATTTTCCTGCTATTTAGCCAGTGTATGATGTTTTGATGCAACAGTGCGAAAGAGGAACAAAGCGTACACCCTTTGCATAGTATTAGCATAACCCTTCCACTCCTGTGAGTTGGACAAGCCTTGGGGCCAGACAGCTTCGTACAGTAGCACTCTGTTTGCTTTGCTGAATCCCAGCCTGCATGCCTGTTTGCCTGGCTGTTCCCTGAGGGCTTGCCTACTCTACTGCCTGGATCCCTGTCTGCCTGACTTGCTTCTTGCTTGTCTTCTTGTCATAAAACTGAATTTACCATTTAGATATTCATTGCAAAGTTACACCATCAAGGAATAGTTTAACATTTTAAGAAACTAGTGCAGTGCCCGTTGGGGCGTGGTCGTTCGGAACAGGCCGATAGCTTTGTTCCCGCTGGTATTGCTAACTGTCATACCTAGCCATCTAGGCTAAAATCGAGTTAAATTCGGTTCAACAGTGAAAGTTTATTAGACACCTAGCCGTTGTTTGAATGTCATTTCAATGGCTATAAGTTTAAATATATGTGTTTAAATGGCGTAAAATCAACAGCTGAGCTATGATATAAACTTTTGAACCAAATGTAAGCCAATTTTAGCCAAGATGTGTACATAGCCATGTTGGCTAGATGGCTACGTACCATTTACATGTCTAAAAGTCGTAAAAATCATTCTAAATCTTGGTTTAGAGTGAGCTTTAGAGGTGCTGGTAGTCAGATTCTTTTACATTTGGACAGAGCCGGGGTAGCTGTTCCCCCCTGTTTCTTGTCTTTATGCTAAGCTAACTCAATTGTCTTCTGGCTCCAGCTGCATATTTAAGGGACAGATTTTAGAGTGATATCGATCTTCAAATCGAATTCTCGGCAAGAAAGCAAATAAGCGTGCTTCCCCAAATGTTGACCTAGTCTTTTAACTGCTGACCAATCTTTGTCTGTCCTACATTCAACCACCACACAGCATTGAATCATAAATTAAAGCCTGTGAATCTAAATAAATAGAAATAAAGACTTTTTAAAAAACCGCACTTCCGTCTTGTACAAGAGATGAGTCTGATTCAAATATCATCACTATTATCTACTGTGTGAAAATGGCAGCTGTTCATGCTCCCAGTCAATATTTGGATGAGGGAAGAGGTACATTACCATTAGTGTGTATTTATGTGAGTGAGTCTCTTCATTCCGGGAGCAATGGGAACATTACCTCAAAATGTTGTTTTCAGAAATTCTCAGAAGTAACAACAGCACAGTTACATTTCCTGTATGCTATTTCCTATTGTCTCATTTCGGAGTGTTTTTGTGAGGTTTTACGGCCTCTCTCAGCTTTGCCCATCCTTGTTATTTGTAGTTGTTGTTTGCCATAATTTTTAGTTCAACAGTCTGTACATGAACAGCGTACAGCCATAGGAATCAGCAATTCAAATACTATGTGAGTAATATGATGTTTTCAGCTGCTTGTCTAGATGAGAGCCCTAAGCTGAACATGTTCCAGACATGTGAGAAAGGACGGGAGGCAGATTTGGCAACATTTGTCCAGAGGGGCCTCTCATAGGGTAAACACTTTAATTTGATTTGATTTGATTATTCCTGATGTTTGCCATACATAGTGTTGTTACATAGGTGCTGCTTTGCACTCTGTGGCACCCTTCAAGCTGTTCATAAGTCTTATTGTATCCAGAGGTACTAGAGCTTTCCAGTCCTTATTACCTGAGAAGATCCACATGTGCACTGACTGAATTGAACTTAATGTGACCTGCAGTCCTATTCAATTTAAAGGGGTGCTCCAACAATTTCCTGCACTGCCATAAAGTTAGGAGACTTGCGAGAGACAGATTTAAAAAAAAAAAATTTTAAGAAGCAATGCAGCAGATGCCACGATATCCCAACTTTTTGTCCCTTGTATGGGTCAAGCTGCAATGCTGACCCATACAATGCTGGATCATACTTTTCCCATAATGCAATGATAATGCACTAGTGTCTTCCATTAGGCCCTTCTGTCTGGTAAAAGCCCATGTCTTTCAATATTTGTGCCCCCAGTTTATAACACAGGAGACTTTCTGTAAATTTTAAGTATTCAAGCCCAAGCTGAGATGACCCTGATGACATCACTTTGACATCATCATCATAAAGCAGAAGTTTGTTTTATAAAACCGCAGATCCTTATCCAAATGTTCTAGATAACCAGGCAGCAGCTCAAAGTCCTGCCTGACTCAATTCACCTCTTGACTGCGGTGAGAATCTCTCTTGACCAAACACCATGGCTCTAGTCCCTCCAGGGCAAAAAGAAAGGTGTCTGAGTGTCTGAGTGTGTGAATTTGTGCATCAGCGTGTGTCACTAATTGCTTTAGAGCCTAAATAAACATGACAGAGCCTGTTTCAGCAGTATACAAGTAGTTCATTGGCTCACAACACAAGCCATATATGTCTTGTCAATGTGTTGTTACATACAAAGAACATTTGCAATTAATGTCTCTGTAGGGTACACTGTATTCTCCGTGGTCATTGAGACAAGACGGAGTCACATCATCTCTGGGAATTGCAAATGCATGTGTGAGTGTGCTACTTAGTAAAATATATCAAAACAGATTGAATCTTTGTTTCTCTTCATGCCACGGTCTTTATTTCAAAATTGTGAAAAGATTTTGTGAAAAGATCGTAAAAAGTTGGACATGGAAATAATTAAGATTTCATTAATCTCCAAAAGGAATCACCTATTGTCCCTCATGTAATGTGAGCTAAAGGAATAGTTCAATATTTTGGGAAATACGCTTATTTCCTTTCTTTCTATCAAGAGTAAGTTGAGAAAATGAATACCATGAATACTCATATCTGTCTGCTCAGCGTAACCTGGAGCCAAAAGAATTAGCTTAAATTAGCATAAAGATTGGAATCAGACACAAATCCATCTACCAGCACAGACAAAACTTCAGTAAGTCACTGCTCCAGGCCAAGAAATAGTCCGGCACATGACCCTCTGTAAAACTTGTTGTTTTTACACTTTGGTTTTTGTACCAATTAAACAAATGAAAAGATGTTAATTACTGAGCTTTAGAGGTGCTGGTAGGTGGATTTTGTTACCTTCAGACAGATGTTTCCAGCTAAGATAAGCTAACCATCTCCTGGCTAGAAATGCAATAAACATATTTCCACAGTTGAACTATTTCTTTAATATCACTGATATAGGCAGAAATAAAGCAGGGTCAACCTGGACATATCAGCACCACTGACAACCCAAATAAAGGGGCACAACTGATAAATAAACTAATAAATAAACCTTTTAATAAAAAAAATCATCATAGCAAAGAAAAAACTCATACTCACTAATACAATAAATGCAATAAGTAAAGAGTAAAGATGTCTTAGCTGTGTAACCAAGTTATTGGATCTTTGGCAACCATTAGCAGATTACATAACAATTTCCAGAGTTTGGTCTTCCTTCTCTGTCTGCTTGTGCATTACTCTTTCCAAATGGAAATGTTTCCACAACTGTTCTATTCTAATTCCCCCATACTGTAAATACTACAGCAGTTCTTCCCATTCTGTCATACTCCTCTGCCTTTTGCTCTGTTTTATAAAGCCCTTCCCTTTCCTCTACTCTCCAGTTTGCCCACAACCATGGGAACTTTCAGCAGGAGGAGGGGGGGTGGGAGGCCGGAGCATGAGAGGCACGTGATTGGCCAAGAGGCAGGAACCACTCTGACATGATTGGCTGTGAGCATGGGAGCTGTGAGTAGAGTTCCCTCCTTATTCCAGAGAGCATCAGTGAGCAGCGGAGTGGGACTTGCTGTGTTGGAGATGCACACCAGATACTTTTGTTTGTTTTGGTTTCTCTGATTGGGACTCTCAGTGAGCAGACAGAAGACACTGTGCGGTAGCCAGGAGTGGATAAATAAACTTTTTCTGGAACTTTCTCAAAAAGATATAAAGTAAGTTTTTACATTACTTTCTCCCTGTTACTCCTCTGAAGTGATAACTGTAACAGTAGTTCTTATTGCTGTGGGCTTACAACATTTGATACAATGATAACAAATGCACACATGCATACATTATCATAACTCCTTACCTTCTGAAATTAGACGTTGCATGAGTACATGTGCAAGTGTGTGCACATGGTATTTGCATGAGTGTTTGTGTTTATGTATACATGCATGGGCGTGCATGCACTTAGATGCGTACATGCACTGGATTACTGAGAGTGTGTACTTACACTGTGTCTTTGAAGGATGCAGCCTTGTGTGTCAGGGGAGGGAAAGGTGCAGTGCGACTTCACAGTGACCAACCTCATCAGCAAACTTGTCACTGCAATGCTTTGCATTGACAGAGGAGCTCAAGGACTCCCCTCCCAAATCTCCTGGTGTGACTTTCAGGGCTGCAGGGTGGTGGTGGCAGTGGCGGTAGTCGGCTATAAATAGGCCTGCTCCAAATTGTACTGCAGTCACACATAAATTCAGAGGGAACAAGAAATGACACAGTCATTGTTTGTATTTGATTCGGAAGCACTTTGATCCTCTCAGCAGCTATAATGTCTTTTTGGCAAAAAGTGTAATTTGACTCCAGTGTAAAGACAGATAAATTAGTGTATAATCTAATGCCCTTTCTTTTTTACTTCAGTATTATAACTGCAACAACCTTAACAAGGGGAGGAGGGTGAGACAAAGGCAAACAGAGAGAAACAGAGATGTACAATAGAAGTAGACAGAAGGTGATAGCATGTGTCTGTCAGTGTGTGCGTGTGTTGTCAGGATGTACTGAACGTGTGGATGTGAGGATGTGACAAGTGTTCGCACGTGTCAGAGTTTTCCTTGTTAAACTGCCTCATGTGGCAGAGTGATACTCAGCAACTCTCCACAGTTCCACTCTAAGCCTGCTATCCCCTCTGCTGCTCAGTCCCTCAACTCCCTTGATTTCCATAGACATGCTTATTAAATTACTAGTCAAATCAGCATGCTATAGCGTGAAGCAGATGACTTTGCAAATGTTGCAGTCCATACAAGGAGCCGAGGTTTGTCTTGTTATGATGTGTACTCACTTGTATGAACACAGGCAGAGTGAGTTTAAAAAGTTACATCATATCATTACACACAAATTAGACCCAGGAGGACTTAGTGTTGAGCCAGCTGACCAGCTGACAAACATATGGATCTGTTTATGTTTCATATCCCACCTTCCCCCTCATAGGTGGAGACTATGACTCAAATGGCATTGTTATGAACTTTGTTTCATAAAAAAGCAGCTGGCCATGATAGCCCTTCAATCCTCATTTTCATTTTGTTTTACTTAGTTTGAAGCCATCTAAAGATAAAGGGTTAAAAATTGTGCATCCAGATCCAAACAAGCTGCTTTCTCCCGTCCTTTGTTGCTTCAAAGCAGGGCGACTAGGCTGTAATTTCTGATATGTACCTGTCTGTCAGCCTGCTCATCTCAGAGTCCCTTTATTGCAGTGTAGAACACAAGGAGCCTTGTGTTGTACCTGACCTCTACTATGCAAATATATACTGTCAGACTGCCAGCCAGCACTGCACTCCACCTCCACGTGGATGAATCTGTGAGACACTAAGCCCATTGTTTCACCTGTGCTTCACCTGAGTGCTGACATAGAGGCTGTCGTCACAAGCTCTATATGACAGCGGTGTCCGCGCTCTCCTCCTCAGGTCTAATTCTGTAATGAAGCATCTACTGTGCAGAGATCAGACCGAGTCAGATTAGGCTGAATAATGGATGACTGCACTGACTTGACAACATCTGCTTTAAAACCACACAGCATGAGAAAATTATTATGGAGCACACATTACATTTTTATTCTTAAAATATTCTTCTGTTTATATCCTTGTTGTTGTATTGCCCTAGGTCTCTTTTCTGAATGAGTGTCGCTGCTTGCCAGTGTCAGTGAATGGGAGCGCAGAGTAATGAGCTTGGCTCGAAGTACTCTGAATGTACTGTACAGGGACAAAAAGCATCTGCACTGCTGCTGATGTCTTAGTGTCAGTCCTCTGAAGAGGATCTCTGCAGCTGTGTGTGTCTGCATGTACTGTAGGTGCACAAATCCTCTATTGGCTTCACTGATGATGATCTGTAAGACAATGTCGACTCAAGTGTTTATCAGACTTTGTTGTATTCAGATGGCTGTATTAGCAGCAGCAAATATGAGTGATATAGTGAGTGCAGTGTTTGGTGCCAACAAAGTCAAATGTCACAGGTTTCCCTGAGCCATTCTTGGCATTTTATGAGTGGGAGTTAATGGAAAATTATATAATTTGCTTCCCAAAGCATATTCATTACTGTAATAAAGGCAATGTTTGTTTTCCTCTGTTTTTCTGGCAAGGGAGAGTATGCAATAGTCCTCTAAAGCTCTTGTGCAGAAGCACTGCAATATGCATACATACACACAGACACGCACACACAAACACATATAAGCAAGCAATGCCAAAGGCATTTAAGTATCTTTTTATTGGAAACTCTGTTCCCATAACAATGAGCAGGAAAGTCTCTGTGTACTCAGGGCTTTTAGAGGTCATTTTGGGACTTTGCTGGTCTATTGAGCTTCAGTAACATTTACTGGGCTTGTTGATTGACTGTAAAAGTCTAGTCCTTTTAAATACATGTTTGAAAGGTATTTCCACCAATTACTTTTATGTCTGTTTTTAACTTTAAAGTGACAGGAAACAGGTTTTTGGCACCAGGAATGGTTTGTTGCTTAGGTAAAAGATGTTCACTGCCTCCAGATGTTTGGCAATATTGTCATGAATCCAGTGACGAATGCGCTGTTTGATGTTAAATCCGAGGACAAGTGTGACTTTTGAACCTTTAATGGAGCTTTTCCCTTTGCATGCCCTTACAAGGCAGCACCATAGGCATGCCTTAAGACCATCCCATGACACATAACGAGTTACGCAGACATGTCCAAAACAGCATAGAGGAAAAGATACAAGATAAATTTCTCCCTCTTTGTCTCCCTCTCTCTCTGCAGTAGAGCCCAATAAACACTGACCTTCAGCACAGCTGCATGCTATCAAGGGAACTACAACACAATGTCTTACTATTAAGCCACACTGGTATGGTCAGATTTAGCCTTTAATTGATGTCATGTACACCAACATAAGCAGGGGCTGACGAAACAGATGACGGTACTTGAGATGATCTCTGCCTCTGCAGCAGCATCTGTGTCTGATGACTTTGTTACGTTAGGCAGGAAGAATGACCTCCAAAGGACATGAGAGGAGAAGAAGAGAGAAACAGCTGGTTACGCTTGTTCTTCCCTTTCCCCTTGTTACACTGGAAGTCCTGTCATTGTGTTTGTTAGCTTTTTTAAAATAAAGAGTAACAGCATACACTGCTTTTACAGACGCACAGCAAGTGATTTGGGATCTGACTTGGCCTGGATTGCGGAGGGAATGGGTGGGGGGGGGGGTTTATAATGTCTCGAGAGAGCAATGGTATGCGTTGGTCATCTTTTGGTCATCTCTCGCACGGCACATCCTGGTACTTTGTTTAACAAATAGAAAATACTTTGTTTTCCTGCTCTGCAGAAAACTTTCCATAAACAACTGTTGACATTTTGTATGTTTGGACTGGGTCAGGGCAATGTTGCTCTTAAAAACACACGATGTAGACAAAAGACCAGAAAAGTGTTGTGCTTCTGCAGACTGGGGCAATGTTTTCCTTGAAACCCAACTCCTTTGTTTTGTTTTTTCACATATTCTCTCCCAGTCACGCACACACACACACACACACACACACACACACACACACACACACTAACACAGAGAGAGTCTGTCCAACTCTACCCCGATGACAGAGACAGTATAACGTACAATAGTAAAAAACAGAACACTGCTTTCAACAGTTTGAGAGTTGAGCAGGGCAGAAAACTACGTGCATTCAGCATTAAATGACTGTTCCATTCCTACCACCGAGTGTCCAACAGAGAGTCAAACAACTGGATAGAGTTGCACTGTAACATATCAACTTCTCTCACTCTGAGAACTGATTGCATTGCTTGGAGTGAGCACACACCGCAGAGTAATTGGAGTAAAGTGCCTTTGACAGCTAATGTTTGTGCAAGGAAGGGATGAATAAACACACGGGGTGGCACATGGATTATTTGATTTTTTTTTTCCTGCAACAGGGCCAGAGAAGGACTTGCTTGAGCTCGCTCTTGATGTTTGCATTGAGCCTCCACCTTCCTCTGAATGATATCTACTACGTATATGCTTTCGCGCCAGTAGAGACGGCTTGCCAGTTGGCCAGAGTCATATCAAAACAAGGGCATTTGGTCAGGTGTCCTATATTATTTATCAGGTCATAGCCCTGATAAGAACCCTGCTTGGTCTAGGACACTGTGAATGGAGTGAAGCCAGCTAGCTAACGTTAGATCAGGGTAGGGTGTGCTCAAAAAGAACTAGCATGTATGAAATGTTGTCCGCCTACATCAATAGGCAAAAGAGTTTATAGCCCTTAAGGCAGGGTGAGATGCCTGCTGTCATTGAAAAGGACAAGATGTGATAATTGTTCGAATATGAGGATAACAGCACACACTTTCAGACAGGCTCTCCTAGAAGATTTTCATAGTGTTGCACATGGTTGTTCACACGATAAGTGACAAACTGTTGACTCAGCTCAGCAATGAAGGTAATATTGTAAATTGGATCCAGCCCATTCACGTAATTATTTTATTTATTTGTTATTATCGGCTTCATGAGAACCACAACACGGTTTGTGTCACACAATGTCGCATTCACATTTTCTTCACACGCTTAATTTTCCATAAGACACATTTTTTTTTACACCATAACATCTAATCTGTCCAGCTTTTTGGTTTATGCTGCTGCTATACTTGCTGCAGTCATTGCCAAACTTAAGGTTTTGTGTACTAATAGTCATCTTACTTATACTTTAATAATTCATAAGAGGTGGTTTTGTGAGTTTACAAAATAGGTTAAGAATTATCTGCTGTATTAGTGATGTGTTTTAGTCATGTGAGGTGGATTTCTGGATTTAGATGAATCTCACTTGATAGTATATTTTCTGTATTTTTTGGAGGTGCTTTATTGGGGAATAACTACATGGTGGTTGGTGCCCGACTCACATATAGTAGATTCCCCATACCGTATGTCTCATGGGGTCAAAGCCTATAGACACCAAATATCATCTTTGTTTGTAGTCTGTATTCATATAATAAATATATTCCATACGTTCACTTGCCATCAAAATGTTTTGTACACAGTCCATGACGCCATCTACACTGAGAAGTACGCCATGTAATCTTGTTGCTACAGTGCCAATGATAGCTCATCATCACTTACAGATATCTGAATGTCTCATCATAGTCTTATCCCCTCATAATCCCATTTATCTGTTATTTATCCACACACAGATATGAGATGGGACTGCACACAAATACACTAAATGCTCCCTTGAAATGTAGTAAGTAATTATGCAATATGAAGCCCTTGTGTAGAATAAAGAGGTATATTGTTTTTTTGGCTGTTTGCCCTCTTCGTGGTTTCATTTGTTTGCTGGTTCAAACCAGATGAATGCTTTCTGTAGTAAAACGTCACTCTCTATTTTGCTTTCTCACTCCTACTCTCTGCTCCTCTCACCACAGTGGGTGGAAGAGTATTCAGTCTCAGGGTCTAATTCCATGTGACCATCTAAGGATGTTGGCTCACAAGCCTCCGGCAGACCTAAATTAATCTCATATCTCATAACATGTTGATGTGTAGCATAGAGATGGTTTTGCACTCGGTTCTGTCTCATAAATCAGTCAAACAAATGATGAAGTTATACAGTCGCAGGGCTTTGAACAATGAGTACTGAATATAATTTAATAGATGCATTATTTTACTGAACGCATATGAACTCTGTGCTTTGCTGCATACTAAAGGTCATCCGTCATTTTGAGCTTTTGTGAAGTTTAGTGGCTACACCATTGGCATGTTGACAAAACCCAGGGTGAAATAAGGGTCGTCTTTACATTATATGCACCAATTCCATAATAACTGAGGGGAATAACTGAGTTTGTGATAAATCTGTTCTGCTATTTTACTTATCCTCTGAAAAATCAACAAGACACTATCTTGCTCAGCCCTAATTAATTGGAAATGTTTTCACTGGATGAATGAAGTTGGGTGAGCATATCTGCTGGAAAATATTAGATTTTATGGTTGTCTGTTGCTATGTAGACAAGATGCCAAGATTTCTCTGTGGTTTGATGCTGCTTGAAACTGGCAAATCTGGTCATTGCAGGGGTTCACTGGAGAAGTCAGCCCTGCCCTCCTTGTATTTCTTCCACTGGAAATGTTTTTATAAAAATAAGATTACAGATATTTAATCAGCTTTCTGGCTCTCCTCATATAATCCGAGGCCAAACGAAGCCTCAGAGGGTGGGCCCTCTTTACATAACGTGACGAGAAATCAGAAACGACATATCACCTCAGAGCAGCAGAGTTTTGGCAGACTTTTCCCCATTTGATTGGTTTGTCTGCTTTGCTTACCTTAACCCAGTGTAACATTCACACAACCTGCCCAGGGGAGGGAGCTCCTCCACTGGCAAAAACATTCAGTACATGCATCACCATCATTTGTGTGAACCATGTGTTCCAGGACAGCTAAGCTATGTGTAATTGTGCTAGAATATAATACTAAAGAGTGAGGATTGTATAAGATTTTTACATGATTTTTACAAGTCTAATGTAAAAGGTTGTGTAGCTGTTTTGTTGTCTATATTGGAAGGTGGATGTTGCTCAAACTCAGGGTTGGAGAGCAGGCTTTGAAAGTGTTACTGGAATTAGTAACTGTAATGTATTTACGGATTTTCAAACTGTATTCACTTACACTACTCATTACTAAACAAAGACAAGAGTCACAAGACTAGCTAAAAGTAAGAGTGAAATATATAACATTTAGCCCAACAGTAAATGATTGCTAACAGTTACTTAGAATATTGCATTAGCAACACATTGGCCTCAGATTACTAGTAGCCTACTGTAATGGTTAGCTTGTTTAGAACTAACAAAACTGATTGTAGCTCAACTAAATTAACCAATGACAAATCAACTATTTCAAAACAGTTATGTAGCCTACTGACAGATAATACTTCAACAGGGTAAAACATGTAAATATTTGGTTGATCACAGACCTGACCAAACGCTGGATATAACAGTCAGTTAAACTGCTATAGAACTGTGCGAGAGGCAGAATACTTAAAATAGAGAGGATGAAGCAGTTAAATGACTGTGGAAATATACTGTTAGACAATTTAAAAAGTTAGATAGTTGTGTGGATAGTTTCTATATTTAAAATAAATAAATCTGGGTTGCATTCACTTGGAAAAAAATCTGACTGTTTGAATATTGTGGGAGAGGAAAGGTGTAACGCTGAGAGAGCAGACATTCACAGGAGCTGAAGCTATTGTGCCAAGGGAAAAATCATGTCGTGCCTTGGGTGAAAATGTTCTAATGTGCTTGGACGCAGCATTTTTTTTACCTGTGTGTGTGTGGCAAACCTCTGATAGTAGGACTGTGTACTGTGAGCTTCACAATAACCAAAAATACATTGGAAAGTAAATCAAAGTTTGGCCTGGATTATTGTGATGACACTGCAGTGCAATCATTACATTTTCAAGTTTGATTTACAGTATATGAAATAAGTAAGGCTGCTCATGTTTGAAACAGAAAAATAATGCCAGTCCCCCAACAAAAAGGCATCTGTCTTTGCATGTGTGTTTAGTTTGGCATATTTCCCAAGCCTATGTCAACGTATGGAAAAGGACCAACCAGCCGGTCATTAAACAGGAAGAAACCACTAAGACTGTTTGCAACCTTGACATTAAGCTGCATTGCTGTCTTCAGTCAGTCATCAGTGTCCACATATTGAATCACATCTGATGGGAGAGATGCAAGCTGAGCCTCGGCTCACCACTGTGTGCCTGCTGTTTTCTGCTGGGCTGCACGGATAGGAGTGACTCATCCCCGGCTCTGCAGGGTCTACTTCTGCCTTGGGTCAGTGATGTCATTAGGCTGTAGTAGGCTATGTGTATGAGAGAAATTGGATAGTAGACAATGCCTTGTGTGTGTAAGAGGGATGGAAAAAGAGGCTCTCGGTTCAGGATAATAGAGAAACACCAGAGATGCTTAAAATTATGCAGTTCTACATCAGCAGAACTATAACTGGTGGATGTACAGTATAGTGCCAGCTCCTTTGTAAACTATATATAGTATACATTAGATAGCTACTGTGGATATAATGTTTTTCATAGTGGAGGACAGAAAGGATGTTTGGAGTGAAAACTTGGTGTGAGACAAACAGACAACTATAGCTCTCTGGAGACCTCTGCTGGCAGCTCAAAGCAGAGCAGCACACTAACCCAGTCAGCAATAAAAAATAGTTTTTCAGAATACAGCCACAGACAACAGTCTATTTCATCCAGTCAGTTTCTAAATTGGCTCTTAAAACACAGTAGAATAAGATATTAGTTCTTACTTGGTAGACTACAGTTTATGGCCAAGACTAGTTAAATTACAGTGGAGTTAAAAGGTGGTTCGGTATAATCAGCCAATCTATAGTCAGATTGTTTTGGTCTGATAGTATATTGATGTGACAAGATGTTAGGCAGATATTGACCTTGTATTAAAGCACCACAACATTTGCACATTCACCTTATAAAGTTGTTAGCGAACAGTTGCTTATTTACACATTCAACGGATATGGAGCACCATTCCTTTGGAGTTGTGTTTGTGTCCACCTGGCGATTGTAAGGTCCACCACCTCCTGGTGAAAATATGTCTCTTTAGCTGCTAAATGCTCCGCAATGTTCACCAGCTTGTCGCTAATTTGGTCTGTCAGCCGTTTGGTGCTGTAAAGGCAGTGTACAGTGGGTGTATCCGAGCACTGTGGCTGAAAGCAAGGTTGATGGGAGTGAACCAAACAGTGAAGTTGCAGACTGTAAACTCAAAACAGTGAGCATCGATATTAAAAAAAAAAAGGACTTTGTAAAATGGTATACTCATACATTTTTTGATAGACCATAAAATAAACATGAACTCTAATGACACTTACTCAGAGAAATGACAAAATACATTTTCTTTAAACATTTATTAAGTCATGAACATGATACTTCAAAGGGATACTACAGTGATTTAGTATCGTACTTCCATCAAGTCGAGGGACTAGGGCGAGAGGCAGATTTAAAAATAATGGTTAAAATCATGGCAGCAGAGTCTGAGATATATTGATTGTTAGTTCCTGGTAGGGGTTAAACTCCTCAGCTCGATAGGTCTTTCGTTAGATCCTCCCTGCCTGGTAAACAGTCAAAGTCTGAGACGTTAGAAAGATGAGTAGTATTCCTCGAGCGATTTAATGAGAAAGGTTAATTGTGATAAATCAATTCTGGGATGAGGTGGAAACAAGAGATAACATTTGAAAGCTTGAAAGACTTTATAACCCTCATGATGTCACAAACTATGCTATCCTGAGCATTTTCTTCTTAGTAGCTGGGAGAGGTGTTCATTGGTGGAAATAGACATTTGACAGCAGGTGCAGCCTTTGTTGTTGAGTCCGTAGCCAGATAGCTACTCACTTCTTTCTCATGCATATACATGCAACATGTAACTTATTTAAATTTTGCTTTCAGGCTGATGATGTAGACATATTTCAACATAAAATCCTGTCAGGTGCAGCTTCACCACATTTCCTGCAGTCAGCAGGAGCTTTGAGTTAAACTGAATGCACAATAGGCCCACATGTAATTGCACTTACCTGACAATCATTCTTTATAGCAAAATTATTCTTTTAGTTTTTTATGGCGTAGGCTTCCTCATTGAATAATTTTTGTCCCAATTTTTAGTACTATTAAGCCCCAAGAAGTGCTTATGGCAAAATTTGTATATTCTTTATGGGTTTTTCAGCTTTTAGTTTAAAAAGATATAGAAAGGTTATCCATCTTAAAGTGATACAATAAATTGTCTGAGGAGCGTGGAATAGGAGCAATTTCAATCAGACAGAGCCTCATTGTCGATGCACAGTTGCACATCAAACTGTTTTCAAAATACTCCCACATCTGGTGACCCCAATTTCACAGCACAAAAAGCAAACAATAAAATGTGTGACTCATACTTGGGTCTGCAGGACTATAGGTGGAATATAAGACAATTATTTTCCAGGAGCTTGAGGTGTGAGCGATAATTAACATTTCAAGTGAATGTTATTGTATTTTCATCCCTGGTCCACTTGCTGTGAAATTGTTTTGGGCCGCTACAAAGGCCTCATCACTGTCAACAAAGTGCTACGGGAATGAATGGAAAGAAAATTGAGATGTTTTGCCAGATATGGCTAAATAACAGCCACTTTCAATTTGTCCATATACCTGATTATGAATTGGAGCTCCTACATGCACTGCACATGATCATGTGTATAGTTTTGAAGCATAGAATTAGGACTATGAGGTCAAAATCCCTCCTGAAATAGAGATTCTGTTCCAAGTGACAGCACACATCTATCATTTGCTGGTTGTGTATCAAGGGTGTGTGTGCGCACACATATGTTGGCATGCCTTTGACAGCCCTCCAGTGGTTTGATCGTAGCAGATTTATGTGATGTATGGATTGAGGCATTGCTGTGGCAGTTAATGGCAGTCCTCAGTGGCAAGGACAGAACAAGGTCAGCCAAACAAAGGCTGTGACTACTGAGGATCTGGTCATGTCTCTCCACACAAGACAATATCGCATAAAGTTGAGACTCACATTTCTTATTTTTACTGTCGTGTCTAGTAAGTGCAGCACCACTTGGAGGAGCCACTGCTCAACACTGAGAGCTGAGGCTTCTTTTCTGTTCATTTATTCCTCCCAACAAGAGCCCATCTTACTTCAAAAGTGGCTCAGCAGTGATCTTAAAACTGCAATCAGTGACCAAAATACAATTACTAAATCAATAGGATGATAATTTGCACTGCCATCTTTAGATAAGTGAAGGAACTCCATGAGGTGGAAAAATCCACTTCAGTCGATGGCTGAAAAATGAGACTGATTGGATGGTACACAGGGAGCTTTTAGTGAGCATCAAAGAAGTGTCACTGCCTATTTACTGTGAAAACACTGTGATGTACCGTATAATGGATTGTAATTTATTTTAATTTGAAGAATCTAAGATGAGACTTTGCAACAGCTTTGACTGATTTGTTTTTTGATTGCTTCATTTTAGTATTTACCATCTAAGCTTGACTATTAATGTCAGTGATGTATAATCACTCGCTGGCTTTTCTCCAAAATATTATCTTGATGAATTGAACAAAAAAGCACACTTGATTAATCTGGTCCATGCAGATCTGCCTACAAAGAGAATAAAAGTGTCTGGCTATTTCAACAAAGCCACAGTGCCTGCTCATCTCAGCTGATTGAATGGCTACAATAAAAGGCTGAGATACTTTTGAGCGATTATTCAATAAGCATCTGTGGGAGCTCAACAAGAGAAAAGAGACGTTTCACACAGCAGCTGAAATTTAGAGCACATTAGACAGCCATGACCTTCTACAGCTGGGTGAGGAGAAGCCATTGCTCAGCTCAGTTTTTGCTCACTCGCTTAATGTGATCACGCAGGATAAACTGTCATCGCTCTACTAAAGATGGCAGGAAGTTAATTGAAAAAGCCAGCAGAGGATGTATCATAGGGACAAGGGAAGAAATAGCATCTGCAGAGGGTAGTTTTCATACATACATACTATATCTGAGTCTCTCTTTGGTGTGGGATCTGTAGGTCTAATCGCAACTCATGTAAATAATGCTTGAGCCCAGACAGAAATTAACCCCCTGTGGTTGCACTTTTGGCACCCACCCTGCCACACTGATCCATCACACACACACACACACACACACACACACACACACACACACACACACACACACACACACACCGAGACACACAAACAATAAGACCTTCCAGCCTACAAAACACAAAAAAGACAAGATCTTTGTTTGTTTCAGTGCATAGACGCCACTGTTGCTGACTGGCAGGTCTGGCAAGCATCAGAAAGACGAGTAAATTGTCACTGAAGTGTCGCTGTGTCTGAAAGAGAAGAGTGTCATGTGACTGGTTATTCAGTCTAAAAATGTATCTGTGTCACAGAGAGTGCACACATGCATGAACAATCTTTAGATCACTGTGGTGGCAAAGATTTAGAAAGCTTGAGCAGTCATTGGCTGCTGTTTTAATTCAAAATGATTTTATCCTCTTAGTGCAGCTTTCAGCAGCCTGTATAACAAGGTGAATAATAATGGCTGCCTGAGATCAAGAGTGTGATGCTGTTTATCCATCTATTTCTGCCTCTGTGTACTTTGTATCTGCGCCATGTCTCCTGCTGATTCGGTTTTTGCTAAATTAGCCTTGTGCTTTCAAGGCCGAAATCCACATTATTTCGGAGACTCATCATATTTGGGCTCTAGGCCCACCCTGAAGAGACAGTGAGAGAAATTCTTTATTTCTCTCGCTGGCATTTCAGTCTTTTGAACAGCTTCTTCTGTTTAATTCAAGCCCTGATAGAGCTTTAGCTTACGTAGAGCTACCGAGAGTCATTTGCAAAGTTGATCATGAAATGTGGCCGTTAACACAGAGACAGAGTTCCCAACAGATCCAAAATGTCAACTGCACCACCATGTTTAGGAACGTGTCTGTTAATTAGAGTTTTCTCAGCATTGTCAGGCTGTGTCGAGAGCTATATACAACCAGAGAAGTGCAGGATTGACTGAAATAGCTGTTTACTGTTTCAAAACTGCAGTCCAGACAAATTCAAAATAATTGACTGGGTTTTCCAGACAGGCACCGGCACAACAGAAGGGCAACTGTAGAGGAGGTTTCACGTACAACATAGTCAGCAAGGCTTTGCAGACGGCACAATCATAAGGACTTGCATT